>NC_092708.1:394393371-394610871 GCF_047496885.1 Scyliorhinus torazame | reverse complement strand
TCCCTGTCTCTCACACTGGCTCTCTCTCTGTCTCTCTCTCCGCCTCTCTCTCCGTCTCTCTCTCTGTCTCTCTCTCTGTCTCTCTCTCTGTCTCTCTCTCTGTCTCTCTCTCTGCCTCTCTCGCTGCCTCTCTCGCTGCCTCTCTCGCTGCCTCTCTCACTGCCTCTCTCACTGCCTCTCTCTGTCTCTCTGTCTGTCTCTCCCTGTGTTGTATTATATTGTATATATGGGTATTACGGTGAGGCCCCTGTACTACAGGCACGGGGGTAGATCCCTGGCAGCTGGCTCCGCCCAGTAGGCAGAGTATAAATGTGTGTACTCACCGAGCTGCAGCCATTTCGTCAGCAGCTGTAGGAGGCAACGCATCTCTGTGTAATAAAGCCTCGATAACGCTCTACTCTCGTCTCGTCGTGATTGATAGTGAATCACTCTCTGACTGCCTCTCCCTCTCTCTCCCTCTATCTCTCTCTCTGCCTCTCTCTGTCTCTCTCTGTCTCCCTCTCACTGTCTCTCTCTCTGTCTCTTTCACTGTCTCTCTCTGTGTCTCTCTCACTGCTGAAGTGTTGGCTACACAGACGAACCAACACGGTTGCGAATGGTACAACGCAGTTTTATTTCAAACATCTCTTTACACTGGTAAACTGTTTACTGAGGTTCGATCATGACCCTTGATTCTGTGGACCTATTCCTAATTCTATCTTGTAGTGGCACTCAGCACATGGTGGGTGTCTGAGTGGCTTGTAATGAGCTCCGTGCCCTGAGCCGTCTCCTGCTCAAATGCCCAGGAAGTGTTGTGTTCCCTGTTTTGTACTGTGTATGCTCTTGCCAGTGATTGGCTGTCGTGTGTGTTGATTGGTCCGTTGATCTGTCCATCAGTATGCATGTATGCATGTGCTATGATGTCTACCTGAATATCATGACAACTGCCTCTCTCTGCCTCTCTCTCTGCCTCTCTCTCTGCCTCTCTCTCTGTCTCTCTCACTGCCTCTCTCACTGCTTCTCTCACTGCCTCTCTCTGTCTCTGTCTCTCTCACTGTCACTCTCTCTCTCTCTGCCTCTCTCTCTCTGCCTCTCTCTCTCTGCCTCTCTCTCTCTGCCTCGCTCTCTGCCTCTCTCTCTGTCTCTCTCTGTCTCTCTCTCTGTCTCTCTCTCTGTCTCTCTCTCTGCCTCTCTCTGTCTCTCTCTGTCTCTCTCTCTCTGTCGCTCACTGTCTCTCTCTCTCTGCCTCTCTCTCTGCCTCTCTCTATCTCTCTCTCTCTGCCTCTCTCTGTCTCTCACGGTCTGTCTCTCTCTGTCTGTCTCTCTCACTGTCTCTCTCTCTATCTCTCTCTCTGCCTCAATGTCTCTCTCTGTCTCTCTCTCTGCCTCTCACTGTCTCTCTCACTGTCTCTCTCTCTGCCTCTCTCTGTCTCTCTCTCTGCCTCTCTCTGTGTCTCTCTCTCTATCTCGCTCTCTGCCTCTCACTGTCTCTCTCACTGTCTCTCTCTCGATCTCTCTCTCTGCCTCTCACTGTCTCTCTCTCTATCTCTCTCACTGCCTCTCTCTGTCTCTCTCTCTGCCTCTCTCTCTGCCTCTCTCGGTCTCTCTCTCTCTCACTGTCTCTCTCTCTGCCTCTCTCTGTGCCTCTCTCTGTCTGCCTCTCCATCTCTCTCTCTGCCTCTCACTGTCTCTCTCTGCCTCTGTGCAGATGGATAGTTACCAGTTAGGTTGCTGTTGTGGGTACACGTGTCTCCATAAGTTTGGAGGAGAGCAAGTTAGGTTTTGGCAATTCCCAGAGTGGGACAACAAACTATGGTTGCTATTGACGATGGAGAAAGCGAGGAGGTGAGGTTCCTGTGATGTAATTCCTGAATACAATTAGGGGATAAGGGAGGGACATAACAGAGAATGGTGCATTCTCCTCAATGGCATTCCCACTAACATTTAGACAGGGTGGGACAGATTCAAATGAAAGATATTTGGAGGCAGAGAATTGTCAAGGTAAAATTACTGAATGACTCACTTCACTTTTGAATAATGTTCAGTTAGCAATCAACCTGAACAATGGCTATGTATGAAGGCATTCATCTCAAACGGTAATACTCCAAAGTTAACTGGTTCATTTTAATACAATCTGCACAGAGGTCCTTGCCCAGGTCCCTGCAGTGGGAGAGGTTGAGCAGAATCAAACATGTTCAGCTGGCCAATGAGGGCCCCACAGAGGCCAGCAAACCGTGTACCTCCCCAGCTTTCCTCGGGATCGAGGGCAGCAGAGGCCCCCGTGGGGCTCCCAAAGTTGACCACTGCGGCGCCAACCAGAGAGTAGGCTGCCACCACCTTACCTCAACCGGGGGGCCAATCTGCAACTTACACAAAAGTTTCCCTCTATATGGGGTTGCTATTCTGTAAAATATGCAGAGCAAGTAGCAAGCCTCCAGCAGTGATGTGCAATGGAGAGCAAGGTGGGAAACACTATATTGTCCTGTTTTTGACAGACAGGTTTTGGGGGTGATGCACGATCAATGACCACTAAAGCGAGGTTGTAGTCCAACTGAAGGCTTTAATAAGCTCGATGTTTCCCCCAAGCAGCTCAGGTACAGAATGAGGGCTGCTGGGGCGTCACGGACTCTTATACCCTGCCTAGCAGGGCAGAGCTACCATACAGCTTGACCAATAGGAAACATACAATATCTACCAATGGTGTTCCAGCATTACCAGGTACCGTAATACCTCTACACAGACTACCACAGGGGGTAATGGTGGTTGAGCTATGGGAAGGCAAAAGGACAGGGTTTCACAAAGATAATTATTGATCTGCAAAGCCATTTGATCAACTAATCCAGCGAGATCGATAAGAACACGCCCCCCCCGCAGGAATTCTTGGAATATTCTGAGTTGGGCACCTGATTTAAATAGAGGCGTCTCTTGATCATAGAATCAAGTAGACTTCAAATGAAATTACTGTGAAAAGCCCCTAGTCGCCACATTCCGGTGCCTGTTCGGGGAGGCTGTTACGGGAATTGAACCGTGCTGCTGGCCGGCCTTGGTCTGTTTCAAAGCCAGCGATTTAGCCCTGTGCTAAACCAGCCCCTGCAGAAGGAGGCCATTCAGCCCATTGAGTCTGCACAGACCCTCTGAAAATGCATCCTACCTAGGCCCACTCACCCGACCTATCCCCATAACCCCACCTAACCTGCGCATCTTCAGACACTAAGGGCAATTTATCACGGCCAATCCACCTAACCTGCACATCTTTGGTCTGCAGGAGGAAACCGGAGCCCCCGGGGGAAACCCACGCACACACGGGGAGAAAGTTCAAACTCCACACAGATAGTCACCTGAAGCTGGAATTGAACCCGGGTCCGTGGAGCTGTGAGGCAGCGGTGCTAACCACTGTGCCACCCACATGATCCTCTTCCTCCCTGTTATAAACAGCGCCTCGTTCTTATATTATTCCACAGCTTTTGTCACGACTGCTTGATCCACCAACTTCAGACGGCAGCACAGTGGTTAGCACTGTTGCTTCACAGCTCCAGAGTCCCAGGTTCGATTCCCGGTTTGGGTCAATGCCTGTGCGGAGTCTGCACGTTCTCTCCGTGCCTGCGTGGGTTTCCTCCGGGTGCTCCGGTTTCCTCCCACAAGTCCCGAAAGACGCGTTGTTAGGTAATTTGGACATTCTGAATTCTCCCTCTGTTACCCGAACAGGGGCCGGAATGTGGCGACTAGGGGCTTTTCACAGTAACTTCATTGCAGTGTTAGTGTAAGCCTACTTGTTACAATAAAGATAAAGATTATTCAGGTTAGGTGGATTTGCCATGATCAATTGCCCTTAGTGTCCAAAAAAAAAGGTTAGGTGGAGTTACTGGGTTACGGGGATAGGGTGGAGGTGTGGTCTTAAGTAAGATGCTCTTTCCAAAGGGCCGGTGTAAACTCGATGGGCCAAATGGCCTACTTCTGCACTGTAAATTCTGTGATTCTATCTTATTTTACAAACTGATCGCCCATTGTGCGATCAAGAAATTCCTAACGTTCGATCTAAAGGTAGCGCTCTCTAGTTTGAACCTATGTTCCATTGTGTTAGCCGTCCCACAGATGGTTACAATCTCTGAGTTTCATAGTTTTGAGTTCAAATCTCACTCCAGGTCCTGAGCACAAAAGTCAAGGCTGACACTTCAGTGCAGTACTGAGGGAGTGCTGTACTGAGGGAGTGCAGTACTGAGGGAGCGCTGTACTGAAGGAGTGCTGTACCGAGGGAGTGCTGTACCGAGTGAGTGCTGCACTGAGGGAGCGCTGTACCGAGGGAGTGCTGTACCGAGTGAGTGCTGCACTGAGGGATCGCTGCACTGAGGGAGCGCTGTACTGAGGGAGTGCTGTACTGAGGGAGTGCTGTACTGAGGGAGTGCAGTACTGAGGGAGTGCTGTACTGAGGGAGTGCTGTACTGAGGAAGTGCTGTACTGAGGGTGTGCTACACTGAGGGAGTGCTGTACTGAGGGAGTGCTGTACTGAGGGAGTGCTGCACTGAGGGAGTGCTGTACTAAGGGAGTGCTGTACTGAGGGAGCGCTGTACTGAGGGAGCGCTGTACTGAGGGAGTGCTGTACTGAGGGAGTGCAGTACTGAGGGAGCGCTGCACTGAGGGAGCGCTGCACTGAGGGAGCGCTGCACTGAGGGAGTGCTGTACTGAGGGAGTGCTGTACTGAGGGTGTATGTACTGAGGGAGTGCAGTACTGAGGGTGTGCAGTACTGAGGGAGTGCTGTACTGAGGGAGTGCTGTACTGAGGGAGTGCAGTACTGAGGGAGTGCTGCACTGAGAGAGTGCAGTACTGAGGGAGTGCTGTACAGAGGGTGTGCTGCACTGAGGGAGTGCTGTATGAGGGAGTGCTGCACTGAGGGAGCGCTGTACTGAGGGAGTGCTGTACTGAGGGAGCGCTGTACTGAGGGAGTGCTGTATGAGGGAGTGTTGTACTGAAGGAGTGCTGCACTGAGGGAGTGCTGCGCTGAGGGAGTGCTGTGCTGAGGGAGTGCTGTACTGAGGGAGTGCTGCACTGAGGGAGTGCTGCACTGAGGGAGTGCTGCACTGAGGGAGTGCTGCACTGAGGGTGTGAGGACTGAGGGAGTGCTGTACTGAGGGAGTGCTGCACTGAAGGAGTGCAGTACTGAGGGAGTGCTGCACTGAGGGAGCGCTGTACTGAGGGAGTGCTGTACTGAGGGAGTGCTGCACTGAAGGAGCGCTGTACTGAGGGAGTGCTGCACTGAGGGAGTGCTGTACTGAGGGAGTGCTGTACTGAGGGAGTGCAGTACTGAGGGAGTGCAATACTGAGGGAGAGCTGCACTGAGGGAGTTCTGTACTGAGGGAGTGCTGCACTGAGGGAGTGCAGTACTGAGTGAGTGCTGCACTGAGGGAGTGCTGCACTGAGGGTGTGTGGACTGAGGGAGTGCTGTACTGAGGGAGTGCTGTACTGAGGGAGTGCTGTACTGAGGGAGTGCTGTACTGAGGGAGGGCTGTACTGAGGGAGGGCAGTACTGATGAGCAAAGTACTGAGGGAGCGCAATACTGAGGGAGCGCTGTACTGAGGGAGCGCTGTACTGAGGGAGTGCAGTACTGAGGGAGTGCAGTACTGAGGAAGTGCAGTACTGAGGAAGCGCAGTACTGAGGGAGCGCAATACTGAGGGAGCGCAATACCGAGGGAGCGCAATACCGAGGGAGTGCTGTACTGAGGGAGTGCTGCACTGAGGGAGTGCAGTACCGAGGGAGGGCAGTACTGAGGGAGCGCAGTACTGAGAGAGTGCAGTACTGAGGGAGTGCTGTACAGAGGGTGTGCTGCACTGAGGGAGTGCTGTATGAGGGAGTGCTGTACTGAGGGAGTGCTGTACTGAGGGAGTGCTGTACTGAAGGAGTGCAGTACTGAGGGAGTGCTGTACTGAGGGAGTGCTGTACTGAGGGAGTGCAGTACTGAGGGAGTGCAATACTGAGGGAGAGCTGCACTGAGGGAGTTCTGTACTGAGGGAGTGCTGCACTGAGGGAGTGCAGTACTGAGTGAGTGCTGCACTGAGGGAGTGCTGCACTGAGGGTGTGTGGACTGAGGGAGTGCTGTACTGAGGGAGTGAGGACTAAGGGAGTGCTGTACCGAGGGAGTGCAGTACCGAGGGAGGGCAGTACCGAGGGAGGGCAGTACTGAGGGAGCAAAGTACTGAGGGAGCGCAATACTGAGGGAGCGCTGTACTGAGGGAGCGCTGTACTGAGGGAGTGCAGTACTGAGGGAGTGCAGTACTGAGGGAGTGCAGTACTGAGGGAATGCAGTACTGAGGGAGTGCAGTACTGAGGGAGCGCAATACTGAGGGAGCACAGTACTGAGGGGGCGCAGTACTGAGGGGGCGCTGTACTGAGGGAGTGCAGTACTGAGGGAGTGCAGTACTGAGGGAGTGCAGTACTGAGGGAGCGCAATACCAAGGGAGTGCTGCACTGAGGGAGCGCAGTACTGAGGGAATGCAGTACCGAGGGAGTGCAGTACCGAAGGAGTGCAGTACCGAGGGAGGGCAGTACCGAGGGAGCGCCGTACTGAGGGAGCGCCGTACTGAGGGAGCGCAGTACTGAGGGAGTGCTGTATGAGGGAGCGCAGTTCTGAGGGAGCACAGTACTGAGGGAGCGTAGTACTGAGGGAGCACAGTACTGAGGGAGCGCAGTACTGAGGGAGTGCAGTACTGAGGGAGTGCTGGACTGAGGGAGTGCTGTACTGAGGGAGTGCTACACTGAGCGAGTGCAGTACTGAGGGAGGGCAGTACTGAGGGAGTGCAGTACTGAGGGAGTGCTGTACTGAGGGAGTGCTGTACTGAGGGAGTGCTACACTGAGCGAGTGCAGTACTGAGGGAGGGATGTACTGAGGGAGCACAGTACTGAGGGAGCGCAGTACTGAGGGAGCACAGTACTGAGGGAGTGCAGTACTGAGGGAGCGCAATACTGAGGGAGTGCTGCACTGCCGGACATGCAATCATTCAGATGAGATGTTAAACTGAGGCCCCTTTTTGTCCTCCCAAGTGGATTGAAAGATGCCACAGTCACTATTTTGAAAGAAAGCAGGGGGGAGGTCCCGTGGCCAATATTTAATCCCACGATCAACATTGCGATAGCAGATTATCTGACCAATATCACTTGGTTGCTTCCGGGAGCTAGTCATGTGCAAACTGGCTGTCTGGTGTCCCTACAACTGGAACAACACTTCAAAAGTAATTCATAGGCACTTTGAGAAGTTCAGTCATTGCGAAAGGCGCTATACAAATTCAAGTCCTCTTTTTCAGTGCTGAAGTTGTTGAAAATGTTCTATCCAGCGTTGATAGAATCATAGAAGTTTACAGCATGGAAACAGGCCTTTCGGCCCAACCAGTCCATGCCGCCCAGTTTTTACCATTAAGCTAGTCCCAGTTGCCCCCACTTGGCCCATAACCCTCTATACCCATTTTACCCATGTAACTATCTAAATGCTTTTTAAAAGACACAATTGTACCCGCCTCTACTACTACCTCTGGCAGCACATTCCAGACACTCACTACCCTCTGAGTGAAGAAATTGCCCCTCTGGGCCCTTCTGAATCTCTCCCCTCTCACCTTAAACCTATGCCCTCTAGTTTTAGACTCCCCTACCTTTGGGAAAAAATGTTGACTATCTACCTTATCTATGCCCCTCATTATTTTATAGACCTCTATAAGATCACCCCTAAGCCTCCTACGCTCCAGGGAAAAAAGTCCCAGTCTATCCAGCCTCTCCTTATAACTCAAACCATCAAGTCCCGGTAACATCCTAGTAAATCTTTTCTGCACTCTTTCTAGTTTAATAATATCCTTTCTATAATAGGGTGACCAGAACTGCACACAGTATTCCAAGTGTGGCCGTACCAATGTCTTGTACAACTTCAACAAGACGTCCCAACTCCTGTATTCAATGTTCTGGCCAATGAAACCAAGCATGCCGAATGCCTTCTTCACCACCCTGTCCACCTGCGACTCCACCTTCAAGGAGCTATGAACCTGTACTCCTAGATCTCTTTGTTCTATAACTCTCCCCAACGCCATACCATTAACTGAGTAGGTCCTGGCCTGATTTGATCTGCCAAAATTTGATCACCTCACATTTATCTAAATTAAACTCCATCTGCCATTCGTCGGCCCACTGGCCTAATTGATCAAGATCCCGTTGCAATCCTAGATAACCTTCTTCACTATCCACTGTGCCACCAATCTTGGTGTCATCTGCAAACTTACTAACCATGCCTCCTAAATTCTCATCCAAATCATTAATATAAATCACAAATAACAGTGGACCCAGCACCGATCCCTGAGGCACACCACTGGTCACAGGCCTCCAGTTTGAAAAACAACCCTCTACAACCACCCTCTGTCTTCTGTCGTCCAGCCAATTTTGAATCCAATTGGCAACCTCACCCTGGATCCCGTGAGCTTTAACCTTCTGCAACAACCTACCATGCGGTACCTTGTCAAAGGCTTTGCTAAAGTCCATGTAGACAACGTCTACTGCACTGCCCTCATCTACCTTCTTGGTCACCCCCTCAAAAAACTCAATCAAATTTGTGAGACATGATTTTCCACGCACAAAGCCATGCTGACTGCCCCGAATCAGTCCTTGCCTCTCTAAATGCTTGTAGATCCTGTCTCTCAGAATACCTTCTAGCAACTTACCTACTACAGACGTTAGGCTCACCGGTCTGTAGTTCCCAGGCTTTTCCCTGCTGCCCTTCTTAAACAAGGGCACAACATTCGCTACTCTCCAATCTTCAGGCACCTCACCTGTGGCTGCCGATGATTCAAATATCTCGGTTAGGGGACCCGCAATTTCCTCCCTAGCCTCCCACAACATCCTGGGATACATTTCATCAGGTCCCGGGGATTTATCTACCTTGATGCGCTTTAAGACTTCCAGCACCTCCTCCTCTGTAATATGCACACTTCTCAAGACATCACTATTTATTTCCCTTAGTTTCCTAACATCCATGCCTTTCTCCACCGTGAATACCGATGAGAAATATTCATTCAGGATCTCACCCAACTCTTGTGGCTCTGCACATAGATGTCCTTGTTGATCCTTAATAGGCCCTACTCTGTCCCTAGTTACTCTTTTTCCCTTTATGTATCTGTAGAAGCTCTTTGGATTCTCCTTTGCATTATTTGTCAAAGCAATTTCATGTCCCCTTTTTGCCCTCCTGATTTCCCTCTTAACTCTATTTTGACAATCTCTACACTCTTTAAGGGATCCACTTGATCCCAGTTGTTTATGTACGTCATACCGTGGGCAGCACGGTAGCCTTGTGGATAGCACAATTGTTTCACAGCTCCAGGGTCCCAGGTTCGATTCTGGCTTGGGTCACTGTCTGTGCGGAGTCTGCACATCCTCCCCGTGTGTGCGTGGGTTTCCTCCGGGTGCTCCGGTTTCCTCCCACAGTCCAAAGATGTGCAGGTGAGGTGGATTGGCTGTGCTAAATTGCCCTTAGTGTCCAAAATTGCCCTTAGTGTTGGGTGGGGTTACTGGGTTATGGGGATAGGGTGGCGGTGTTGACCTTGGGTAGGGTGCTCTTTCCAAGAGCCGGTGCAGACTCGATGGGCTGAATGGCCTCCTTCTGCACTGTAAATTCTATGATATGCCTCCTTTTTTGACCAGAGTCTCAATATCTCGAGTTATCCAGGGTTCCCTACTTCTACCAGCCTTGCCCTTCACTCTAAAGGGAATGTGCTTACCCTGAACCCTGGTTAACACATTTTTAAAAGCCTCCCATTTACCAGCCGTCCCTTTGCCTGCCAACAGTCTCCCCCAATCTACCTCTGAAAGTTCCTGCCTGATACCATCAAAATTGGCCTTGCCCCAATTAAGAATTTTAACTCTTGGGCCAGACCTATCATTCTCCATAGCTATCTTAAAACTAATGGAGTTATGGTCACTTGTCCCAAAGTGATCCCTCACTAACACTTCTGTCACTTGCCCTTCCTTATTTCCCAAGACGAGGTCAAGTTTTGCCCCCTCTCTAGTCGGTCCATCCACATACTGAATGAGAAATTCCTCCTGAATACACTCAACAAATTTCCCTCCATCCAAGCCCCTAATGCTATGGCTGTCCCAGTCAATGTTGGGAAAGTTAAAGTCCCCTACTACTACCACCCTATTATTCTTGCAGCTATCTGTAATCTCCTGACATATTTGCTCCTCAATTTCCCGCTGACTATTTGGGGGCCTGTAGTACAGTCCTATCAAGGTGATCTCTCCCTTCTTATTTTTCAGTTCCACCCATATAGACTCAGTGGGCGAACCCTCGGATATATCCCCTCTAAGTACTGCCGTGATGTTCTCCCTAATCAAAAACGCAACTCCCCCTCCTCTCTTACCTCCTGTTCTATCCTTTCTATAGCATCTGTACCCCGGAACATTGATCTGCCAGTCCTGCCCCTCCCTTAGCCATGTTTCAGTCATAGCTATAATATCCCAGTCCCATGTGCCCATCCATGCCCTGAGTTCATCCGCTTTGCCCGTCAGGCCCCTTGCATTGAAATAAATGCAGTTTAATGTAGACTTTCCTTGCTCTCTGCCCTGCTTTCTCTGGTCATGCTTTACACACTCTCCCTTCCTGCCTTTTGTTTCCGTCCCCACTGACTTCCTACATCGGTTCCCACCCCCCTGCCACATTAGTTTAAACCCTCCCCAACTGCACTAGCAAACACACCCCCGAGAACATTGGTCCCGGTCCCACTCAGATGCAGACCGTCCGATTTGTACAGGTCCCACCTCCCCCAGAACCGGTCCCAATGTCCCAGGAATTTGAAACCCTCCCTCTTGCACCATCTCTCAAGCCACGTATTCATCCTAGCTATCCTGTCATTCCTACTCTGACTATCACGTGGCACTGGTAGCAATCCTGAGATTACTACCTTTGAGGTCCTACTTTTTAGTTCAACTCCTAACTCCCTAAATTCAGCTTGTAGGACCTCATCCCGATTTTTACATATATCGTTGGTGCCTATATGCACCACGACAGCTGGCTGTTCACCCTCTCCCTCCAGAATGCCCTGCAGCCGCTCCGAGACATCCTTGACCCTTGCACCAGGGAGGCAACATACCAACCTGGATTCTCGTTTGCGTCCGCAGAAACGCCTGTCTATTCCCCTTACAATTGAATCCCCTATCACTATAGCTCTGCCACTCTTTTTCCCGCCCTTCTGTGCAGCAAAGCCAGCCACGGTGCCATGAACCTGGCTGCTGCCACCTTTCCCTGGTGAGCCATCTCCCCAACAGTTTCCAAAAGGGTAAATCTGTTTTGGAGGGTGATGACCGCAGGGGATCCCTGCACTGCCTTCCTACTCTTCCTCTGTCTGTTGGTCACCCATTCCCTATCTGCCTCAGTAATTTTAATCTGCGGTGTGACCAACTCACTGAATGTGCTATCCACAACTTCCTCAGCATCGCGGATGCTCCAAAGTGAGTCCATCCGCAGCTCCAGAGCCGTCAAGCGGTCTAACAGGAGCTGCAGTTGGACACACTTCTTGCAGATGAAGGAGTCAGGGACACCAGAAGGGTCCCTGAATTGCCACATCTCACAAGACGAGCATGACACGGGTCTGAGCTCTCCTGCCATGACTTAAACCTGAAGTTAAATTTGAACTACACTACACAGCTAAGAGAAAGTCAAAGAGAGAAAAGATTTAAAAAATCACTTACCAGTCACAAGCCAATCACTTACCTGCTGGCTGGGTTGTAATTGCTCCCGAGACTCCCTCACAGGTCTGCTTCTCTGCACCTCCTTGAGATGAGCACCAAATTCCCTTAACCAGTTAATTAATTTACTTAATCAATTGGTTTTTTTTGGGGGGGGGGGGAAACTCAACCCCAAACACCAAACTCCAAAAAAACACAGCCCTCGCTCACCTCTTACCCGAACTCAGCCTTACCCAAACTCAGATACACTCTGTTTGCTTCCAGCACTCTGTTTCTAAAGGCACTTCAGCCACACCTTTTGTATCCAATTGAATTCAATTCAATTCAATTCCCACCTCGATTCAAATTCCCAAACTCACTCTTTGCTGTGTCTCACTTCTGGCTCTGTCTTCTCTGTCTCACTGGGAGAACTCACTGGGAGTGAGTTTACAAGTGACTCTTTTTAAACTGTCCTGAATTGACTCCCCTCCCCTACCTGCTTTTAGATCAAAGTAGATTAAAGTGACTGACCCTTAACTGCCAACCAGTTATGTGAGTGGGTGGGGCAGCCCTTGTTAACCTACACTGCACAATACTAGCTTAATTTAAATTAATTTAAACTCCTGAAATTTAAAAGGAGCTGCCTTACTGATTCAATTCAATTTAATTCCCACCTCGATTCAAATTCCCAAACTCACTCTTTGCTGTGTCTCACTCCTGGCTCTGTCTTCTCTCTGGCTCACTGGGAGAACTCACTCCCAGTGAGCCAGGCATTATCAACTTTAAGAAGAGAAACACGAGTTGTGAGCGAAAGGGGTTTTGTCCATTTGAACTTGGTCCTATTGGCGTCAAAAAAGCCATGGTTTTTCCAGATGGATTTCTCGGATCCTCTTTTCCCACCACATGTCCTTTATCTTCCGGATTTGCCTCTTGGTGTCAGCCTTGAGTTTTTGAAATGTAGCCTTCTTGTCTTGAGACTTTACTTTGTTCTGCCAGGTGATGAAGGCTGCCCATTCTTGTCCCAGGGGATCACATATTTGAGCAGCATTTTTGTCACACGAGTCCTGGTGGCAACAGTGCTCAAACCCAATGATCTGGGCACAGTTGACTTCATTTGATCCCACGCTTCTGAAATTGAGTTGAACGTGGGAAGATTTTTCAAAGCTGAATTCCTCTCTTTACTCGGGCTGCTTGAGGATTGAGACAGTGACCTTCTTCCTCTTGGACTTTGGGTCTTGCGATGTCTTGGAGCTGGGTGGATGTTGATCACTGATTTGGCAAGTGGATGATCTGTCCAGGGGGCATCGGTCCCTCGCATCGATCGGGTGATACAGCCATCACTTAGATCATCTGAACAATGACATAATCCAGGAGGCGCCAATGCTTTGATTCAGGATGTCTCCATGTCTTCCTGGTGGAAGAGGGTGTTTGTTATAAGGCCAGGCTGAGCACAATTTGTCAAGAGGACACTATTGGCATTGGCTTTTCCCTCCCTGTTTTCCCCGATGGTTTTGCTCCAGATATCGGAGTGACCGCCAACCCTGACACATTCTCCCCGTGTCTGCGTGGGTTTGACCCCCACAACCTAAAGATGTGCAGGGTAGGTGGATTGGCCACACTAAATTGCCCCTTAATTGGAAAATTCATCCCCAGAAGGATGATCTTTTCTTCATTTGGGATCACAGTGAGGACTTCATCAAGGTCAGAATAGAACTTTTCCTTAACACATTAATCGGAGTAAAGGGTTGGGGCGAAACACTAATGACGGTGGCATATTGGTTACGGCCTTTGGTGGTGTCGGTACGGACGGACGGACGGGGGGGGGGGTTGATTTAAACAACCCTGCTTTCTCCTTTCCCCAGCTGTCTCGCGACAGAAAACTGTTTTAATTTGTTTCCCCCTTTATCACCGGGGGTGGGGGGGGGGGGGAATTTCCCAACCCCTCAGTTTCAGTGTGATCAATTTCCATTCATCTTGAGGGCACTGGTGTAGCGGCTCAGAGGTCTCAGTAGAGACAGTGCAGATAGGGATCAGGTATTTTCCTGGACCCAGCCTTTGTTCGGAGTTGCTGCTCGCTCGATGGAAAGGACAGATTGGAGTACAGCAGGACAGTGTGAAAGGTTCCTCCAGCTAAGGGGTCATACCCCATGACTCCCATATCTCTAATTTAGCTTTGACAAAGGATGTCTATTTCTGGAGATTGTTAATGGTCCAACCACTAAGAATTTCAAAATAGATTTCAGGGTCTTTTGTCCCAGCAGACTGGTCGACTCTGGTGCGTTATGAAATGTAGATGGTCTTTGTATAATTCCCTTTGAATTTGATCTCTGTAGCCACAGGGTCATTCAAATCTCCTCAGAGATCTTGGGGTGTCTGCTTCTCAGCTATTGCCAGAAAGCCCCTTTGGTTCGAGGTTACTGACAGACGTTACTTCAGCTTTTCAAAACGTCTTTGTCCGGTTTTAAAAAATAAATTTAGAGTACCCAATTCATTTCTTCCAACTAAGGGGCAATTTAGCGTGGCCAATCCACCTACCCTGCACATCTTTGGGTTGTGGGGGCGGAATCCACGCAGACACGGGGAGAATGTGCAAACTCCACACGGACAGTGACCCAGAACCGGGATCGAACGTGGGACCCTGGCGCGTGAGGCAGCAGTGCTAACCACTGCGCCACCGTGCTGCCTCTTTGTCCAGTTTTTAGCATTTTAGGAAGTAGTTATGGTGATGCAGATGTATCATAAAAATATAGCTCCGTGACAAGTGTCATAAGTCTTTCATTTATACAATTGGGGAGTTCTGACAATGCAGCCAAGATTCTATTCTGAATGGCAAAACCACCTCTGGACATGAGAGTTTGATGTCGGCCTTTCTTTTCCAGCAGGTGTTTCTCCCTGTGATTTAATCGAGGCTTTATTAAGCAGAGATGTGTGGCCTCCTGCAGCTGCTACCAGAATGGGAGCAGCTCGGTGTGCACTCACATTTATACCCTGCCACCTGGGCGGAGCCAGCAGGCAGGGATTTACCCCCGTACCTCTAGTACAGGAGCCTTACCGTACTACATCTAATATACAGTTACTACATCTAGTTAACAGTTAATGGTGACTACCACACCCTGCTTGTTCCTTCAGCTACCCCGCCCTGGCAAGGCGTGTCTCAATCAAGGTCATGATGTCAGTATCTTGATGGTTCACGTGATTTACTTTCCAGATGGTGATTCAAGATGATTCTTCAGTGTCCTAACATTCCAAGTAAGGGGGTGAGTTGATCTCCATTAGGGCCCACAGAGAGGGGAAGGAGAGGAGAGAGAGGGAGAGGCTAGTGGGGGAGATGGTAAGGATGGATAGGAGGTATTCAGAGGCCCCCGAGGAGGGACTACTCTTTTAAAAAATATATATATTTATTAAAGTTTTTTAACAACACAATTTTTTCCCCTTACAAACAATAACACCCCCCGTAACAAAATAACACAAAATCGCACTGAGCAAGATATATCCATGGCAAAATGGTATATTCACAGAGCTTTATACACTGGCTCTCGCCCGCACGTGCCAGTTTCCCCCACCCTTCATGTTATCTCCCGCTCATCCCTCCCCTCAAACAATCTCTCGTTCCCCCCCTCCCCCCCAGGGTTGCTGCTGCTGCTGACCGACCTTCCTCTAACGCTCCGCGAGATAGTCTAGGAATGGTTGCCACCGCCTGTAGAACCCCTGCGCAGACCCTCTCAAGGCAAACTTAATCCTCTCCAGCTTAATGAACCCAGCCATGTCGTTTATCCAGGCCTCCAGGCTGGGGGGCTTCGCCTCCTTCCACATTAGCAAGATCCTTCGCTGGGCTACTAGGGACGCAAAGGCCAGAATTCCGGCCTCTTTCGCCTCCTGCACTCCCGGCTCATCCACTACTCCGAATATTGCTAGCCCCCAGCTTGGCTTGACCCGGACTTTCACCACCTGAGATATTGCTCCCGCCACTCCTCTCCAGAACCCCTCCAGTGCCGGACATGACCAAAACATGTGGACATGGTTCGCCGGACTCCCTGAACGCCTTCCACATCTGTCCTCTACCCCAAAGAACCTACTCAACCTCGCCCCCGTCAAGTGCGCTCTATGAACCACATAAAATTGTATCAGGCTGAGCCTGGCACATGAGGAGGAATTAACCCTACCCAGGGCATCAGCCCACAAACCTTCCTCGATCTCCTCCCCCAACTCCTCCTCCCATTTACCCTTCAACTCTTCTGCTAGGGCTTCCCCCTCTTCTTTCATCTCTTGGTGTGTTGCCGAAACCTTGCCCTCAACGACCCATACACCCGAGATCACCCGGTCTTGAATTTCTTGTGCCGGGAGCAACGGGAATTCCCCAACCTGTCGCCTCACAAAAGCCCTCACCTGCATATATTAAATGCATTTCCCGGGGGTAACTCAAACTTCTCCTCCAGTGCCCCTAGGCTCGCAAATGTCCCGTTAATGAACAGGTCCCCCATTCTTCTAATCCCCGCCCGATGCCAGCCCTGGAACCCCCCGTCCATCTTCCCCGGGACAAACCGGTGGTTACCCCTGATCGGGGACCACACCGAGGCTCCCACTGCACCCCTGTGCCGTCTCCACTGGCCCCAGATCCTTAACGTTGCCTCCACCACCGGGCTCGTGGTATACTTTGATGGCGAGAGCGGCAGCGGTGCCGTCACCAACGCCCCCAAGCTCGTTCCTTTACAGGACGCCATCTCCATCCTCTTCCATGCCGCCCCCTCTCCCTCCATAACCCACTTGCGGATCATCGCCACATTTGCTGCCCAGTAGTAGCTCCCTAGGTTTGGCAGCGCCAGCCCTCCACGGCCCCTACTGCATTCCAGGAACCCTCTCCTTACCCTCGGGGTCTTATTCGCCCACACAAACCCCATAATACTCCTACCTACTCTCTTGAAAAAGCCGTTGGTGATCACGATGGGAAGGCACTGAAACCCAAACAAAAACCTCGGAAGGACCACCATTTTGACCGACTGCACTCTACCCGCCAACGAGAGCGGCAACATGTCCCATCTTTTGAAGTCCACCTCCATTTGGTCCACCAACCTCGTCAGATTCAGTTTATGTAGGGTTCCCCAACTCCTGGCTATCTGGATCCCCAGATACCGAAAACTCCCCACCGCCCTTCTCAGCGGTAGGTCCCCGATCCCTCTTTCTTGGTCCCCCGCCTGTAATACAAAGAGCTCACTCTTCCCTACATTGAGCCTATAGCCCGAGAACTCCCCAAACTCCCTCAGAGTCTGCATGACCTCCACCATCCCCTCCATTGGGTCTGCCACGTATAGCAGCAGGTCATCCGCGTAGAGCGATACCCGATGCTCTTCTCCCCCGCGGACTATCCCCCTCCATTTATTAGACTCCCTCAGTGATATGGCCAAGGGTTCAATCGCCAATGAAAACAACAGGGGGGACAGGGGGCACCCCTGCCTCGTTCCTCGGTACAGCCGAAAGTACTCCGACCTCCGCCGGTTCGTCACTACACTCGCCACCGGGGCGCTGTAAAGGAGCTTAACCCAGCTGATAAACCCTCCCCCGAACCCAAACCTATGCAGCACCTCCCAGAGGTACTCCCACTCTACTCGGTCAAAGGCCTTTTCCGCGTCCATAGCTGCCACTATCTCCGCCTCTCCCTCCTCCGACGTCATCATTATCACGTTTAAGAGCCGCCGCACGTTAGTGTTTAATTGCCTGCCCTTTACGAATCCCGTCTGGTCCTCATGAATCACCCCCGGGACACAGTCCTCAATTCTCGTGGCCAGCACTTTTGCCAATAACTTAGCGTCCACATTAAGGAGCGAAATTGGCCTGTACGATCCACATTGTCTCGCTTCAGAATCAAGGAAATTGTCGCCTCCGACATTGTCGGGGGCAGGGTCCCCTCCTCTCTTGCCTCGTTAAAGGTCCTCACCTGTAGCGGGGCCAACAGGTCCACATACTTTCTATAGAACTCCACCGGGAACCCGTCCGGCCCCGGGGCCTTCCCTGCCTGCAAGCTCCCCAAACCCTTACTCAGCTCCTCCAACCCGATTGGTGCCCCCAAACCCGCCACCTCTTGCCCCTCCACCCTCGGGAACCGCAGTTGGTCCAGGAATCGTCTCATCCCCCCTTCCCCCCCCCTGGGGGCTGGGATCTATACAGCTCTTCATAAAAGGCCTTGAATACCTCGTTTATTTTCGTTGCGCTCTGAACCATGGCTCCCCCTCCATCTTTGATTCCCCCTATTTCCCTCGCTGCCGTCCTCTTACGGAGCTGGTGTGCCAGCATCCGACTGGCCTTTTCCCCCTACTCGTAGATCGCCCCTTGCGCCTTCCTCCACTGTGCCTCCGCCTTCCCCGGGGTCAACAGGTCAAACTCCGTCTGGAGCCTTCGCCTTTCCCCAAGTAATCTTTCCTCCGGGGCCTCTGCGTATCTCCTGTCCACTCGCAAAATCTCCCCCACTAACCTCTCCCTTTCCATGCCCTCTGTCTTCTCCCTATGAGTCCTGATTGAGATTAGCTCTCCCCTGATTACCGCCTTCAACGCCTCCCATACCACCCCCACTCGCACCTCCCCGTTGTTGTTGGCCTCCAAGTACCTTTCGATACACCCCCTCACCTTCCCACACACCACCTCGTCCGCCAGCAGTCCCACGTCCAGCTGCCACAGCGGGCGTTGGTCCCTCTCCTCTCCCAGCCCCATTTCCACCCAGTGCGGGGCATGGTCCGAAAGGCCTATGGCCGAATACTCCGTCCCCTCCACCCTCGGGAGGAGCGCCCTGCCCAGAACAAAGAAATCTATCCGGGAGTAGGCCTTGTGCACGTGGGAAAAGAAAGAAAATTCCCTGGCCTGCGGTCTCACAAACCTCCATGGGTCTACTCCCCCCATCTAATCCATAAACCCCCTGAGCACCTTGGCCGCTGCCGGCCTCTTTCCCGTCCTTGATCTGGAGCGGTCCAGTGCTGGGTCCAACACGGTATTGAAGTCCCCTCCCATTATCAGTCCTCCTACCTCCAGGTCCGGAATGCGCCCCAACATGCGCTTCATGAATCCAGCATCATCCCTGTTCGGGGCATATACATTTACCAATACCACCCACGTCCCTTGCAACCTTCCACTCACCATCACATATCGCCCTCCAATATCCACTACGATAGTCTTGGCCTCAAATGACACATGCTTTCCCGCCAGAATTGCCACCCCTCTATTTTTCACGTCCAGTCCCACGTGAAATACCTGTCCTACCCATCCCCTTCTTAACCTGACCTGGTCCGCCACCTTCAGGTGTGTCTCTTGGAGCATAGCCACGTCTGCCTTCAGTCCCTTCAAGTGCGCGAACACTCGAGCCCTCTTCACCGGCCCATTCAGGCCCCTCACGTTCCACGTTATCAGCCGGAGTGGAGGGACTCTCACCCCCCCCCCCCCCGCCAACTAGCCATCTCCTTTTCTGGGCCAATCCCGTGTCCGCGTCTCCCTCACCCTCCGGTCCCCCAGCCGGGGGACCTCCGTCCCGACCACCTCTTCTGTGTCCCATTCCCTTTCGGGCAGTGCAGCAGCAACCCTTTCCCCCCCCCCCCTTCCCCCCCATCGCCCCCTCCCCTCCCCTCCCCCCCCCCCCCCCGCTAGATCACTGTCTAGCTTTTTTGCTCCCCCCATTTCACTCCCGTAAGTCAGCTGACACCTGCTGACCCCGGCTTCCCCCGCCATCCCTTTGACCCCCTGTGTGGGAGTCTCCCATCAATACACGTTCCTTCGTTCCCCTTCCCGCCTTTCTTCCCGCGCGCGGGAAAAAAAAACCCCGCGCTTTCCAAAGCCCGCTCCGCCCCCTCTGGCGCAGCTCCTGTCGCGGCCTTGTCTCTCTCCCCCAGCCCATATAACATTCCCTGCGCGTGATTGACCCCCTATATACAACAACCATCGTACTTTAACCCTCAAACACCCGCCACCCTCACAAACCCTCAATTAGAGTCCAACTTTTCAGTTAGTATAAATGTCCACACCTCGACGGGCGTTTCGAAGTAGTGGTGTTGGCCATTATGTGTAACCCACAGTCGCGCTGGCTGCAACATTCCAAATTTCACTCCTTTCCGATGCAGCACCGCTTTGGCCCGGTTGAAACCCGCTCTCCACTTAGCGACCTCCGCGCTCCAGTCGGGGTATATTCTGATCTCAGCATTGTTCTACTTGCTGCTCCGCTCCTTCTTGGTCCATTTCAGGACCCTCTCTCTGTCCGTAAACCGGTGAAATCTCACCACCATCGCCCTTGGCGGCTCATTTGCCTTGGGCTTCCTCGCCAGCACTCGGTGCGCCCCTTCCAGCTCCAGCAATCCCGGGGGGGCCTCCGCACCCATCATTGTGCCCCGATCATTGTGCCCGCATATGCCGCGGCGTCGGCCCCTTCCACTCCCACGATCCCAGGTCTTTGAGTTTTCCCGCCCACGTCTTGTGTAGCGCCTCGTGCCGCTCCACTCTCACCGCCAGGCCCAAGAGCTCGTCCTCATTCTCACTCACTTTGTCCTGGATCTCCTGGATCTTCACCTCGTGGGCTTTCTGGGTTGCCCCAAGTCCTTCAATTATTGCCAACGTAGGCGCCACCATCTCCTTACGCAGCTCCTCGAAGCAGCGCTTGATGAATTCCTGCATCTCCTCTTTGTCCCCGGCCGCCGCCATTTTGCTTGTTTTCCCTCTCTTCTCCCGCTGCTCCTATGCTACTTTTTTGGCCGTTTCGCTGCGGGTCTGGTCCATACAAGTTAGTAGGGGACCTCTCTCCTCTCTTCCCCACGGGTTGGTTGTAAAAAAAAAATTCCGTTGGGACTCTTCTATCGAGCCCAAAAGTCCGTGTTCGCGGGAGCTGCCGAATCATGCGGCTTAGCTCCCCATAGCCGCAACCGGATGTCCGAGGAGGGACTACTCAAGGAGCGACGGAGCCTCCAGGCCGGGTTCGACCTGTTGGCCGCCAGGAAGATGGAGGTGCAGTGGAGGAAGGCACAAGGGGTGGTGTACGAGTACGGAGAGAAGGCTAGCCGAATGCTGGCACACCAGCTTCGGAAGCGGGAGGCAGCGAGGGAGTTCGGGGGAGTTAGGGATGGAGGGGGGAGCACGGTGCGAAGTGCGGTGGGTTTAAATGGGGTTTTCAGGGATTTTTCCGAGGGACTGTATCGGTCTGAGCCCCTATCGGAGGAGGGGGGGGGGTGTGGGGTCGCTTTCTGACCCGGCTGAGGTTCCCGAGGGTAGAGGAGGGGCAGGTGGCGGGGCTGGGGGCGCCGGTTGGGTTGGAGGAACTGGTCAAGGGACTGGGGAGTATGCAGGCGGGGAAGGCACCGGGGCCAGATGGGTTCCCGGTGGAATTCCATAGGAAGTACGTGGACCTGTTGGGCCCGCTGCTGATCAGGACTTTCAATGAGGCAAGGGAGGGGAGGATCTGCCCCCGACGATGTCTAGGGCGCTGATTTCTCTAATTCTGAAGCAGGACAAGGACCCTGTACAGTGTGGATCGTATAGGCCAATTTCACTCCTTAATGTGGATGTGAAACTGCTAGCAAAGGTATTAGCCATGAAGATTGAGGACTGTGTTCCGGGGGTCATACACGAGGATCAGACGGGTTTTGTGAAAGGGAGGCAGTTGAATACCAACGTACGTAGGCTCCTGAATGTGATTATGATGTCGGCGGTGGAGGGGGAGGCGGAGATAGTGGCGGCTATGGATGCGGAGAAGACCTTTGATAGGGTGGAGTGGGGGTACCTGTGGGAGGTGTTGAGGAGGTTTGTGTTCGGGGAGGGGTTCGTCAGCTGTGTGAGGTTGCTGTACGAGGCCCCGGTGGCGAGTGTGGCCACGAACAGGAGGAGGTCGGAATATTTCCGGCTATACCGAGGGACGAGGCAGGGGTGTCCTCTATCCCCCCCTGCTCTTTGCGCTGGCGATTGAGCCCCTGGCCATGGCTTTGAGTCCAGGAACTGGAGGGGGCTGGTGCGGGGGGTGGGAGGAACACCGGGTACCGTTGTATGCAGACGATCTGCTATTGTATGTGGCGGACCCGGTGGGGGGAATGCCGGAGGTGATGCGGATCCTTAGGGAGTTTGGGGATTTCTCCGGGTATAAGCTCAACATGGGGAAGAGTGAGCTGTTCGTGGTGGACTCGGGAGACCAGGAAAGGGGGATTGGTGAGCTCCCATTAAAAAGGGCAGAAAGAAGTTTTAGATACCTGGGGGTTCAGGTGGCTAGGAGCTGGGGGGCCCTGCATAAGCTCAATTTAACGAGGCTGGTGGAGCAAACGGAGGAGGAGTTCAAAAGGTGGGATATGCTGCCGCTCACCCTGGCGGGTAGGGCGCAGTCGGTTAAAATGACGGTGCTCCCGAGGTTTTTGTTTTTGTTTCAGTGCCTCCCCATCCTGATTCCTAAGGCCTTCTTTAAGCAGGTTAACAGGAGTATTATGGGGTTCGTATGGGCGAAGAAGACCCCGAGGGTGAGAAGGGTGTTCTTGGAGCAGAGCAGGGACAGGGGGGGGGGGGGGGGGGTGAGCGTTGCCAAACTTATGTGGGTACTATTGGACTGCCAACGTGGCGATGATACGCAAGTGGGTAATGGAGGGGGAGGGGGCGGGGTGGAAGAGGCTGGAGATGGCGTCCTGTGTGGGCACGAGCCTGGGGGCGCTGGTGACGGCACCGCTGCCGCTTCGTCCAACGAGGTATACCACGAGCCCGGTGGTAGCGGTGACCCTCAAAATCTGGAGGCAATGGAGACGCCAAGGGGAGGTGGGGGCTTCGGTGTGGTCCCCGATACGGGAGAACCATCAGTTTGTCCCGGGGAAAATGGATGGGGGGGTTCGTGAGTTGGCACAGGGCAGATATTAGGAGGATGGGGGACCTGTTCATAGACGGGAAGTTTGCGAGCCTTGGGGAACTGGAGGAGAAATTCCGGCTCCCCTTGGAAATGCTTTCAGATATATGCAGGTAAGGGCGTTCGTCAGGCGGCAGGTGGTGGGGTTTCCGCTGCTGCCGGCGCGCAGGGTCCAGGACAGGGTGCTTTCGGGGGTGTGGGTTGGTGAGGGTAGGGTCTCGACAACTTACCAGGTGATGCAGGAGGAGGAGGAGGCCTCGGCGGAGGAGTTAAAAGGTAAATGGGAGAAGGAGCTGGGGAGGAGATCGACGAGGGTATGTGGGTGGATGCCCTGGGAAGGGTAAACTCTTCCTCCTCTTGCACGAGGCTCAGCCTGATACAATTTAAGGTGCTGCACAGGGCGCACATGACCGGGGCAAGGCTAAGCCGGTTTTTTGGGAGGACAGATGTGCGAGGTGTTCGGGGAGCCCAGCAAACCACACCCACATGTTCTGGGCATGTCCAGCTTTGGAGGAGTTCTGGAGGGGCGTAACGAGGACGGTGTCGAGGGTAGTGAATTCCAGGGTTAGGCCTAGCTGGGGGCTCGCAATATTTGGGGTGTCGGACGAGCCGGGAGTGCAGGAGGCGAAAGAGGCCGGTATTCTGGCCTTTGTGTCCCTGGTAGCCCGGCAAAGGATTCTGCTTCAGTGGAAGGATGCGAGACCCCCAAGCGTGGAATCCTGGATTAATGACATGGCAGGGTTTATTAAATTGGAGAGGGTGAAATTTGCCTTAAGGGGATCGGTACAAGGGTTCTTCAGGCGGTGGCAGCCGTTCGTAGACTTCCTGGCAGAACGGTAGGAGATGGTCAGCAGCAGCAACCCCGGGGGGTGGGGGGGTAAGTTTGTGTTTGGTAGGGGATGCACTATTGTTTACTGTTTAACGTTTATTTGTTTATTTATGCACTTTTGTTCTTGTTGTTTTATTATTTGTGTCAAGGGGGGGTTGTATTTTTCTGTTGTGATAATCTGTGGAAATGTTTGAATAAAATTATTTTTAAAAAACCATTCCAAGTAAGTTTTAAAAAGCGGCAAGGTAGCACAGTGATTGGCACTAATGCTTCACAGCAACACTGTTGCTTGTTCATTGTAGCTGGGGACTTCAATCAGGCCAAACTCAAGACCGTACTACCAAGTTACCACCAACACGTTACCTGTTCCACCAGAGGCCCAAACATCCTGGGCCACTGCTACACAAATATCAAACATGCCGACCGCTCTATCGCACCCCCACACTTTGGCAAATCTGACCACAAGACTGTGCTCCTGCTCCCGGCTGAGAAGCAAAAACTGAAGTGGGAGAATCCGTCAAAGAAAGTCGTTCATTGTTGGTCTGAGGAATCGGATGATCTCCTACGGGACTGCTTAGAGTCAGTGGACTGGTCAGTATTTAAAAACTCAGCCTGAACGAGTTCGCCACAACAGTAACTGACTTCATTAGTAAGTGTGTAGAAGACTGTGTGCCAAAGAAGCAAATCCGCGTGTTTCCCAACCGGAAACCCTGGATGAACAGGGATATCCACTGCTTGCTGAAGTCTAGGTCTGAGGCGTACAAGTCAGGCGACCCTGACCTCTACAAGAAAGCCAGATATGATCTAAAGAAATCCAGCAAAGATGCCAAAAGACAGTCCCGGACCAAGCTCGAGTCCCAGGCTCGCCACACGGATCCCCGCTGACTATGGCAAGGTCTGCAAGTCATAACGGGCTACAAGATGAAGGCATGTAAAATCGTCGGCTCTAACGCACCCCTCCCTGATGCGCTCAATGCATTCTATGCCCGCTTTGAGCAAGAGGTCAGCGAGAGCGGGCCCTCCACCCCAGAAGCCGTGGATGAACTCGTATCTGCGATCACCATTGCAGACGCCAGAGCAGCCTTCTCGAAGGTCAACCCACGGAAAGCCACTGGCCCGGATGGGGTACCCGGACGAGCACTCAGGTCTTGCGCAGATCAGCTGGCGGGGGTATTCACGGACATCTTCAACCTCTCTACAACAATCTGAGGTCCCTATCTGCTTCAACAAGACGACCATCATCCCTGTCCCAAAAAAAAGTCAAGCAGCGTGCCTTAAAGACTATCGTCCAGAGGCTCTGACATCCATCATCATGAAGTGCTTCGAAAGGTTAGTCATGGCATGAATCAACTCCAGCCTCCCGGATTGCCTTGATCAACTACAGTTCGCCTACCGCTGCAACAGGTCCACGGCAGACGCCATCTCCATGGCCCTGCACTCTACCCTGGAACGCCTAGATAACAAAGACACCCGTGTCAAACTCCTATTTATCAACTACAGCTCAGCCTTCAACACCATCATTCCTACGAAACTCATCTCCAAACTCCGTGGCCTGGGCCTTGGCTCCTCCCTCTGCGACTGGATCCTGAACTTTCTAACCCACAGGCCACAATCAGTAAAGATAGGCAACAACACCTCAACGATCATCCTCAACACCGGTGCCCCACAAGGCTGTGTCCTCAGCCCCCTACTATACTCCTTATACACCTATGACTCTGTGGCCAAATTCCCCTCCACCTCGATTTTCAAATTTGCTGATGACACCACCGTAGTGGGTCAGATTTCAAACAATGACAAGACAGAGTACAGGAATGAGATAGAGAACCTGGTGCGACGACAATAATCTCTCCGTCAATGTGAACAAAACGAAGGAGATTGTCATGGACTTCAGGAAGCGTAGTGGAGAACATGCCCCTGTCTACATCAATGGGAACGAAGTAGAGAGGGTCGAGAGCTTCAAGTTTTTAGGTGTCCAGATCACCAACAGCCTGTCCTGGTCCCCCATGCCGATACTATAGTTAAGAATGATGTGGCGATGCCGGCGTTGGACTGGGGTGAGCACAGTAAGAAGCCTTACAACACCAGGTTAAAGTCCAACGGGTTTGTTTCAAATCACTAGCTTTCGGAGCACAGCTCCTTCCTCAGGAGCAGTGCTCCGAAAGCTAGTGATTTGAAACAAACCTGTTGGACTTTAACCTGGTGTTGTAAGACTTCTTACTCTAGTTAAGAAAGCCCACCAACGACTCTACTTTCTCAGAAGACTAAGGAAATTTGGCATGTCAGCTACGACCCTCACCAACTTCTACAGATGCACCACAGAAAGCATTCTTTCTGGTTGTATCACAGCTTGGTATGGAGCCTGCTCTGCCCAAGACCACAGGAAACTACAAAAAGTGGTGAATGTAGCCCAGTCCATCACGCAAACCAGCCTCCCATCCATTGACTCTGTCTACAATTCCCGCTGCCTCAGAAAGGCAGGCAGCATAATTAAGGACCCCACGCACCCCGGACATACTCTCTTCCACCTTCTTCCGTCAGGAAAAAGATACCAAAGTTTGAGATCACGTACCAACCGACTCAAGAACAGCTTCTTCCCGACTGCCATCAGACTTTTGAATGGACCTACCTCGTATTAAGTTGATCTTTTCTCTACACCTTGCTATAACTGTAACATTATACTCTGCAGTCTCTCCTTCCTTCCCTATGTACGGTATGCATTGTTTGTACAGCATGCAAGAAACAATACTTTTCTCTGTATACTGATACATGTGACAATAATAAATCAAATCAAATCAAAAAGCTCCAGGGTCCAGGTTTGATTCCTGGCTTGGGTCACTGTCTGTGCGGAGTCTGTATGTTCTCGTTGTGTCTGCGTGGGTTTCCTCCGGGTGCTCCGGTTTCTACCCACAAATCAGGAAAGACGGTCTGTTAGATAATTTGGACATTCTGAATTTTCCCTCTTTATACACGAACAGGCGCCGGAATGTGGCGACTAGGGGATTTTCAGAGTATCTTCATTGCAGCTTTAATGTAAGCCTGATTGTGACAGTGGGTCTTGGGACAGGCCTGCTCCTGACAGTGTTGACAGTGGGCCCTGGGACAGGCCTGCCCCTGACAGTGTTGACAGTGGGCCTGGGACAGTCCTGTCCCTGACAGTGTTGACAGTGGGCCCTGGGACGGGCCTGCCCCTGAGAGTGTTGACAGTGGGCCTGGGACAGGCCTGCCCCTGACAGTGTTGACAGTGGGCCTGGGACAGGCCTGCCCCTGACAGTGTTGACAGTGGGCCCTGGGGCAGGCCTGCCCCTGACAGTGTGACAGTGGCCCTGGGGCAGGCCTGCCCCTGACAGTGTTGACAGTGGGACCTGGGACAGGCCTGCCCCTGACAGTGTTGACAGTGGGCCCTGGGACGGGCCTGCCCCTGACATTGTTGACAGTGGGCCTGGGAGGGGCCTGCCCCTGACAGTGTTGACAGTGGGCCTGGGACAGTCCTGCCCCTGACAGTGTTGACAGTGGGCCTGGGAGGGGCCTGCCCCTGACAGTGTTGACAGTGGGCCTGGGACAGTCCTGCCCCTGACAGTGTTGACAGTGGGCGCTGGGAGGGGCCTGCCCCTGACATTGTTGACAGTGGGCCTGGGACAGGCCTGCCCCTGAGAGTGTTTTTAAAAAAATATATATATATTTTATTCAAGTTTTTTAGCCAAACATAATACGTAGTGTTTCTTTTACACAACAATAAAACAATATAAATAACCGTGGCCAGTTTTAAACAAATAAATAAGTAATATAAACAAAAACAAAAAACAAAACTAAATGGCAACTGCCTTGTCCAAAATAAATACTCTCCAAAAATACAATCCAGCAATCCAATATACAATTACCTATACCAAATACCTATACATATACAATAACATCCCTGAGAGTCCGTCCGATTCCTCCCCCCCCCCCCCGGGTTGCTGCTGTTATCTACTTCTTTTCCATTCCCTCTATTTTTCTGTGAGGTAGTCGACGAACGGTTGCCACCGCCTGGTGAACCACTGAGCCGAACCCCTTAGTACGAACTTAATCCGTTCTAACTTTATAAACCCTGCCATGTCGTTTATCCAGGTCTCCACACCCGGGGGCTTGGCTTCCTTCCACATTAACAATATCCTGCGCCGGGCTACAAGGGACGCAAAGGCCAACACGTCAGCCTCTCTCGCCTCCTGCACTCCCGGCTCTTCTGCAACCCCAAATATAGCCAACCCCCAGCTTGGTTCGACCCGGACCCCCCCCCACCTTCGAAAGCACCTTTGCCACCCCCACCCAGAACCCCTGTAGTGCCGGGCATGACCAGAACATGTGGGTGTGATTCGCTGGGCCTCTCGAGCATCTCGCACACCTATCCTCTACCCCAAAAAATGCACTAAGCCGTGCTCCAGTCATATGCGCCCTGTGTAGCACCTTAAATTGTATCAGGCTTAGCCTGGCACACAAGGACGATGAGTTTACCCTACGTAGGGCATCAGCCCACAGCCCCTCCTCAATCTCCTCCTCCAGTTCTTCTTCCCATTTCCCTTTCAGCTCATCTACCATGATCTCCCCCTCGTCCCTCATCTCCCTGTATATGTCCGCCACCTTACCGTCCCCCACCCATGTCTCTGAGATCACTCTATCCTGCACTTCCTGCGTCGGGAGCTGCGGGAATTCCCTCACCTGTTGCCTCGCAAAAGCCCTTAATTGCATATACCGAAATGCATTCCCTTGGGGCAACCCATATTTCTCCGTCAGCGCTCCCAGACTCGCAAACGTCCCGTCTACAAATAGATCTCTTAATTGTACTACCCCAGCTCTTTGCCATGCTCCAAATCCCCCATCCATTCTCCCCGGAACGAACCTATGATTGTTTCTTATCGGGAACCGCACCGAAGCTCCCGTCCCTCCCCTATGCCGTCTCCACTGCCCCCAAATTTTCAATGTAGCCACCACCACCGGGCTTGTGGTGTATTTCTTTGGTGAGAACGGCAACGGTGCCGTCACCATAGCTTGTAGGCTAGTCCCCCTGCAGGACGCCCTCTCCAATCTCTTCCACGCCGCTCCCTCCCCTTCTCCCATCCACTTACACACCATTGAAACATTGGCGGCCCAGTAGTACTCACTTAGGCTCGGTAGTGCCAGCCCCCCACTGTCCCTACTACGCTGCAAGAATCCCCGCCTCACCGTCGGGGTCTTCCCAGCCCACACAAAACTCATAATGCTGTTCTCAATTCTTTTGAAAAAAGCCTTCGTGATCACCACTGGGAGGCACTGGAACACAAAAAGGAATCTCGGGAGGACCACCATTTTAACCGCCTGCACCCTACCTGCCAATGACAGGGACACCATGTCCCATCTCTTGAAATCCTCCTCCATCTGTTCCACCAACCGTGTTAAATTAAGCCTATGTAATGTACCCCAATTCTTGGCTATCTGGATCCCCAGGTACCGGAAGTCCCTTGTTACCTTCCTCAACGGTAAATCCTCTATTTCTCTGCTCTGTTCCCCTGGATGCACCACAAATAGCTCACTTTTCCCCATGTTCAGTTTATACCCTGAAAAATCCCCAAACTCCCCAAGTATCCGCATTATCTCTGGCATCCCCTCCGCCGGGTCCGCCACATATAGCAACAAATCATCCGCATACAGAGATACCCGGTGTTCTTCTCCCCCCCTAAGTACTCCCCTCCACTTCCTGGAACCCCTCAGTGCCAATGCCCAGGGGTTCAATCGCTAGTGCAAACAATAAAGGGGACAGAGGACATCCCTGCCTCATCCCTCTATGGAGCCGAAAATAGTCAGACCCCCGTCCATTCGTGACCACGCTCGCCATCGGGGCCCTATACAGCAACTGTACCCACCTGATATACCCGTCCCCAAAGCCAAATCTCCTCAACACCTCCCACAAATAATCCCACTCCACTCTATCAAATGCTTTCTCGGCATCCATCGCCACCACTATCTCCGCTTCCCCCTCTGGTGGGGGCATCATCATTACCCCTAGCAGCCTCCGTATATTTGTATTTAGCTGTCTCCCCTTCACAAACCCAGTTTGGTCCTCATGGACCACCCCCGGGACACAATCCTCTATCCTCATTGCCATTACCTTGGCCAGAATCTTAGCATCCACATTCAGGAGGGAAATGGGCCTGTATGACCCGCATTGCAGCGGGTCTTTTTCCTTCTTTAGGAGGAGCGATATCGTTGCCTCTGACATAGTCGGGGGCAGCTGCCCCCTTTCCCTCGCCTCATTAAAGGTTCTCATCAGTAGCGGGGCCAGCAAGTCCGAATATTTCTTACAGAATTCAACTGGGAATCCGTCTGGTCCCGGGGCCTTCCCCGCCTGCATGCTTCCAATCCCTTTCACTACTTCCTCCGTCTCAATCTGTGCTCCCAGCCCCACTCTCTCCTGTTCCTCCACCTTAGGAAATTCCAGCTGATCCAGAAAGCACATCATTCTCTCCTTCCCGTCCGGGGGCTGCGCTTCATATAATCTTTCATAAAATGCCTTGAACACTCCATTCACTCTCTCCGCTCCCCGCTCCATCTCTCCCTCCTCATCTCTCACCCCCCCTATCTCCCTCGCTGCTCCCCTTTTCCTCAGTTGGTGGGCCAACAACCTACTCGCCTTCTCCCCATATTCGTACTGTACACCCTGTGCCTTCCTCCATTGTGCCTCTGCCTTACCCGTAGTCAACAAGTCAAATTCTACATGTAGCCTTTGCCTTTCCCTGTATAGTCCCTCCTCCGGTGCCTCCGCGTATTGTCTGTCCACCCTCAGCAGTTCTTTCAACAACCGCTCCCTTTCCCTACCCTCCTGCTTTCCTTTGTGTGCCCTAATAGATATCAGCTCCCCTCTAACCACTGCCTTCAGTGCCTCCCAGACCACTCCCACCTGTACCTCCCCATTATCATTAATTTCCAAGTACCTTTCAATACACCCCCTCACCCTTAAACACACCCCCTCATCTGCCAATAATCCCATGTCCATTCTCCAGGGTGGAAGCTGTTGTTTTTCTTCCCCTATCTCCAGGTCCACCCAGTGTGGAGCATGATCCGAGATGGCTGTAGCCGTGTACTCCGTCCCCCTCACCTTTGGGATCAGTGCCCTTCCCACAACAAAAAAATCTATTCGTGAAAATACTTTATGTACATAGGAGAAAAACGAGAACTCCTTACTCCTAGGTCTACTAAATCTCCAGGGATCTACTCCTCCCATCTGCACCATAAAATCCTTAAGCACCCTAGCTGCAGCCGGCCTCCTTCCGGTCCTGGACCTCGATCTGTCCAGCCCTGGGTCCAGCACCGTATTAAAGTCTCCACCCATTACCAACTTCCCCACTTCTAGGTCCGGGATTCGTCCTAACATACGCCTCATAAAATTGGCATCATCCCAGTTCGGGGCGTATACATTCACCAGAACCACCGCCTCCCCTTGCAATCTGCCACTCACCATCACGTATCTGCCCCCACTATTCGCCACTATAGTCTTTGCCTCAAACATTACCCGCTTCCCCACTAGTATGGCCACCCCCCTATTTTTTGCATCTAGCCCCGAATGAAACACCTGCCCCACCCATCCTTTGCGAAGTCTAACCTGGTCTGTCAGCTTCAGGTGCGTCTCCTGAAGCATAACCACATCTGCCTTAAGTTTCTTTAGGTGTGCGAGCACCCGTGTCCTCTTAATCGGCCCGTTCAGCCCTCTCACGTTCCACGTGATCAACCGGGTTGGGGGGCTCTTTACCCCCCCCCCTTGACGACTAGCCATTTCCTTTTTCAATCCAGCTCCTCACCCGGTTCCCACATAGCTGTATCCCCCCCAGGCGGTGCCCCCCCGCCCCAACCCCCCCCCCCCTCCCATACCAGCTCCCCCTTCTCCCCAGCAGCAGCAACCCAGTTAACCCCCCCCACCAGATCCCAAGCTAGCGTAATTGCACCCCCCATGTTGCTCCCAGAAGTCAGCAAACTCTGCCGACCTCAGCTAGCCCCCCGTGACCCCGGCTCACACTGTGCGAGGCCCCCTCCTTCCTGCTTCCCTGTTCCCGCCATGATTACCATAGCGCGGGAACAAAGCCCGCGCCTCCCCTTTTGGCCCCGGCCCCAATGGCCGGCGCCCACAGCTCCTCATCCTCCCTCCCCCCCTCCCCCATGACATGGGGAAGAGAGAAAAGTTACAGGGTCACAGGTTTAACAATCTGGGAAGTCCTCTCTTCCCCCTTTTCCCCCCTTCAACCCACAAATTCACCCCCCCACTTTTGTCCCAAACGTTCTTTTTCTGGCCCGCTCACTCCAGCTTCTCCTCGACAATAAATGTCCACGCCTAGTCTGCCGTTTCGAAATAGTGGTGTTTCCCTAGATGTGTGACCCACAGTCTTGCCGGTTGCAACATTCCGAATTTGACCTTCCTTTTATGCAACACCGCCTTGGCCCGATTAAAGCTCGCCCTCCTTCTCGCCACCTCCGCACTCCAATCTTGATACACGCGGATCACCGCATTCTCCCACCTACTGTGGGAGGGGCCTGCCCCTGACAGTGTTGACAGTGGGCCTGGGACAGGCCTGCCCCTGACAGTGGGGCTTGGGAGGGGCCTGCCCCTGACAGTGTTGACAGTGGGCCTGGGACAGGCCTGCCCCTGACAGTGTTGACAGTGGGCCTGGGACAGGCCTGTCCCTGACAGTGTTGACAGTGGGCCTGGGACAGGTCTGTCCCTGACAGTGTTGACAGTGGGCCTGGGGCAGTCCTGCCCCTGACAGTGTTGACAGTGGGTCCTGGGACAGGCCTGACCCTGACAGTGTTGACAGTGGGGCATGGGATGGGCCTGTCCCCGACAGTGTTGACAGTGGGCCTGGGACAGGCCTGCCCCTGACAGTGTTGACCGTGGGCCTGGGACAGGCCTGCCCCTGACAGTGGGGCTTGGGAGGGGCCTGCCCCTGACAGTGTTGACAGTGGGCCTGGGACAGGCCAGCCCCTGACAGTGGGGCCTGGGAGGGGCCAGCCCCTGACAGTGTTGACAGTGGGCCTGGGACAGTCCTGCCCCTGACAGTGTCCCTGGGACAGGCCTGCTCCTGACAGTGTTGACAGTGGGCGCTGGGACGGGCCTGCACATGACAGTGTTGACAGTGGGCCCTGGGACAGGCCTGCCCCTGACAGTGTTGACAGGGGGCCCTGGGACAGGCCTGCCCCTGACAGTGTTGACAGGGGGCCCTGGGACAGGCCTGCCCCTGACAGTGTTAACAGTGGGCGCTGGGACTGGGCCTGCCCCTGACAGTGGCCCTGGGTCAGGCCTGCCTCTGACAGTGTTGACAGTGGGCCCTGGGACAGGCCTGCCTCTGACAGTGTTGACAGTGGGCCCTGGGACAGGCCTGCCCCTGACAGTGTTGACAGTGGGCCCTGGGACGGGCCTGCCCCTGACAGTGTTGACAGTGAGCCTGGGACAGTCCTGCCCCTGACAGTGTTGACAGTGGGCCTTGGGACGGGCCTGCCCCTGACAGTGTTGACAGTGAGCCTGGGACAGTCCTGCCCCTGACAGTGTTGACAGTGGCCCTGGGACAGGCCTGCCCCTGACAGTGTTGACAGCGGGCCTGGGACAGGCCTGCCCATGACAGTGTTGACAGTGGGCCCTGGGACAGTCCTGCCCCCGACAGTGTTGACAGTGGGCCTACGAGGGGCCTGCCCCTGACAGTGTTGACAGTGAGCCTGGGACAGTCCTGCCCCTGATAGTGTTGACAGTGGGCCTGGGACAGTCCTGCCCCTGACAGTGTTGACAGTGGGCCCTGGGATGGGCCTGCCCCTGACAGTGTTGACAGTGGGCCCTGGAACAGGCCTGTCCCTAAAGGTGGGCCTGGGACAGTCCTGCCCCTGACAGTGTTGACAGTGGGCCCAGGGACGGGCCTGCCCCTGACAGTGTTGACAGTGGGCCTGGGACAGTCCTGCCCCTGACATTGTTGACTGTGGGCCCTGGGATGGGCCAGCCCCTGACAGTGTTGACAGTGGGCCCTGGGATGGGCCTGCCCCTGACAGTGTTGACAGTGGGCCCTGGGGTGGGCCTGCCCCTGACAGTGTTGACAGTGGGCCTGGGACAGTCCTGCCCCTGACATTGTTGACTGTGGGCCCTGGGATGGGCCTGCCCCTGACAGTATTGACAGTGGGCCCTGGGATGGGCCTGCCCCTGACAGTGTTGACAGTGGGCCTGGGAGCGGCCTGCCACTGACAGTGTTGACAGTGGGCCCTGGGATCGGCCTGCCCCTGACAGTGTTGACAGTGGGCCTGGGAGGGGCCTGCCCCTGAGAGTGTTGACAGTGGGCTTGGGAGGGGCCTGCCCCTGACAGTGTTGACAGTGGGCCATGGGATAGGCCTGCTCGTGGCAGTGTTGACAGTGGGCCTGGGAGGGGCCTGCCCCTGACAGTGTTGACAGTGGGCCATGGGATGGGCCTGCTCGTGGCAGTGTTGACAGTGGGCCCTGGGATGGGCCTGCCCCTGACAGTGTTGACGGTGGGCCTGGGAGGGACCTGCCCCAGACAGTGTTGACAGTGGGCTTGGGAAGGGACTGCCCCTGAAAGTGGTGACAGTGGGCCCTGGGATGGGCCTGCCCCTGACAGTGGGCCTGGGACAGTCCTGCCCCTGACAGTGTTGACAGTGGGCCCAGGGATGGGCCTGCCCCTGACAATGATGACAGTGGGCCTGGGACGGGCCTGCCCCTGACTGTGTTGACTGTGGGCCTGGGACAGGTCTGTCCCTGACAGTGTTGACAGTGGGCCTGGGGCAGTCCTGCCCCTGACAGTGTTGACAGTGGGTCCTGGGACAGGCCTGACCCTGACAGTGTTGACAGTGTGCCCTGGGACAGGCCTGCCCCTGACCGTGTTGACAGTGAGCCTGGGACAGGCCTGCCCCTGACAGTGTTGACAGTGGGCCTGGGACAGGCCTGCCCCTGACAGTGTTGACAGTGGGCCTGGGACAGGCCTGCCCCTGACAGTGTTGACAGTGTGCCCTGGGACAGGCCTGCCCCTGACCGTGTTGACAGTGGGCCTGGGACAGGCCTGCCCCTGACAGTGTTGACAGTGGGCCTGGGACAGGCCTGCCCCTGACTGTGTTGACAGCGGGCCTGGGACAGGCCTGCCCCTGACTGTGTTGACAGTGGGCCTGGGACAGGCCTGCCCCTGACAGTGTTGACAGTGGGGCCTGGGATGGGCCTGCCCCGACAGTGTTGACAGTGGGCCTGGGAAAGGCCTAGTGTTGACAGTGGGCCTGGGAAAGGCCTACCCCTGACAGTGTTGACAGTGGGGCCTGGGATGGGCCTGTCCCTGACAGTGTTGACAGTGGGCCTGGGACAGGCCTGCCCCTGAAAGTGTTGACAGTAGGGCCTGGGATGGGCCTGTCCCCGACAGTGTTGACAGTGGGCCTGGGACAGGCCTGCCCCTGATAGTGTTGACAGTGGGCACTGGGACAGTCCTGCCCCTGACAGTGTTGACAGTGGGCCCGGGAGGGGTCTGCCCCTGACAGTGTTGACAGTGGGCCTGGGACAGGCCTGCCCCTGACAGTGTTGAAAGTGGGCCTTGGGACAGGCCTGCCCCTGACAGTGTTGGCAGTGGCCCTGGGACAGTCCTGCCCCTGACAGTGTTGACAGTGGGGCATGGGATGGGCCTGTCCCCGACAGTGTTGACAGTGGGCCTGGGACAGGCCTGCCCCTGACAGTGTTGACCGTGGGCCTGGGACAGGCCTGCCCCTGACAGTGGGGCTTGGGAGGGGCCTGCCCCTGACAGTGTTGACAGTGGGCCTGGGACAGGCCAGCCCCTGACAGTGGGGCCTGGGAGGGGCCAGCCCCTGACAGTGTTGACAGTGGGCCTGGGACAGTCCTGCCCCTGACAGTGTCCCTGGGACAGGCCTGCTCCTGACAGTGTTGACAGTGGGCGCTGGGACGGGCCTGCACATGACAGTGTTGACAGTGGGCCCTGGGACAGGCCTGCCCCTGACAGTGTTGACAGGGGGCCCTGGGACAGGCCTGCCCCTGACAGTGTTGACAGTGGGCCCTGGGACAGGCCTGCCCCTGACAGTGTTAACAGTGGGCGCTGGGACTGGGCCTGCCCCTGACAGTGGCCCTGGGACAGGCCTGCCTCTGACAGTGTTGACAGTGGGCCCTGGGACAGGCCTGCCTCTGACAGTGTTGACAGTGGGCCCTGGGACAGGCCTGCCCCTGACAGTGTTGACAGTGGGCTCTGGGACGGGCCTGCCCCTGACAGTGTTGACAGTGAGCCTGGGACAGTCCTGCCCCTGACAGTGTTGACAGTGGGCCTTGGGACGGGCCTGCCCCTGACAGTGTTGACAGTGAGCCTGGGACAGTCCTGCCCCTGACAGTGTTGACAGTGGCCCTGGGACAGGCCTGCCCCTGACAGTGTTGACAGCGGGCCTGGGACAGGCCTGCCCATGACAGTGTTGACAGTGGGCCCTGGGACAGTCCTGCCCCAGACAGTGTTGACAGTGGGCCTACGAGGGGACTGCCCCTGACAGTGTTGACAGTGGGCCTGGGAGGGGGCTGCCCCTGACAGTGTTGACAGTGGGCCCTGGGACAGGCCTGTCCCTGACAGTGTTGACAGTGGGCCCTGGGACAGTCTTGCCCCTGGCAGTGTTGACAGTGGGCCTTGGGACAGGCCAGTCCCTGACAGTGTTGACAGTGGGCCCTGGGACAGTCCTGCCCCTGATAGTGTTGACAGTGGGCCTGGGACAGTCCTGCCCCTGACAGTGTTGACAGTGGGCCCTGGGATGGGCCTGCCCCTGACAGTGTTGACAGTGGGCCCTGGAACAGGCCTGTCCCTAAAGGTGGGCCTGGGACAGTCCTGCCCCTGACAGTGTTGACAGTGGGCCCAGGGACGGGCCTGCCCCTGACAGTGTTGACAGTGGGCCTGGGACAGTCCTGCCCCTGACATTGTTGACTGTGGGCCCTGGGATGGGCCAGCCCCTGACAGTGTTGACAGTGGGCCCTGAGATGGGCCTGCCCCTGACAGTGTTGACAGTGGGCCCTGGGGTGGGCCTGCCCCTGACAGTGTTGACAGTGGGCCTGGGACAGTCCTGCCCCTGACATTGTTGACTGTGGGCCCTGGGATGGGCCTGCCCCTGACAGTATTGACAGTGGGCCCTGGGATGGGCCTGCCCCTGACAGTGTTGACAGTGGGCCTGGGAGCGGCCTGCCACTGACAGTGTTGACAGTGGGCCCTGGGATCGGCCTGCCCCTGACAGTGTTGACAGTGGGCCTGGGAGGGGCCTGCCCCTGAGAGTGTTGACAGTGGGCTTGGGAGGGGCCTGCCCCTGACAGTGTTGACAGTGGGCCATGGGATAGGCCTGCTCGTGGCAGTGTTGACAGTGGGCCTGGGAGGGGCCTGCCCCTGACAGTGTTGACAGTGGGCCATGGGATGGGCCTGCTCGTGGCAGTGTTGACAGTGGGCCCTGGGATGGGCCTGCCCCTGACAGTGTTGACGGTGGGCCTGGGAGGGACCTGCCCCAGACAGTGTTGACAGTGGGCTTGGGAAGGGACTGCCCCTGAAAGTGGTGACAGTGGGCCCTGGGATGGGCCTGCCCCTGACAGTGGGCCTGGGACAGTCCTGCCCCTGACAGTGTTGACAGTGGGCCCAGGGATGGGCCTGCCCCTGACAATGATGACAGTGGGCCCTGGGGTGGGCCTGCCCCTGACTGTGTTGACTGTGGGCCCTGGGATGGGCCTGCCCCTGACAGGGTTGACAGTGGGCCTGGGATGGGCCTGCCCCTGACAGTGTTGACAGTGCGCCTGCCCCTGACAGTGTTGACAGTGGGCCTGGGACAGTCCTGCCCTTGACAGTGTTGACAGTGGGCCTGGGAGGGGCTTCCCCCTGACAGTGTTGACAGTGGGCCTGGGAGGGGCTTCCCCCTGACAGTGTTGACAGTGGGCCTGGGAGGGGCCTGCCCCTGACAGTGTTGACAGTGGGCCCTGGGATGGGCCTGCCCCTGAGAGTGTTGACAGTGGGCTTGGGAGGGGCCTGCCCCGGAGAGTGTTGACAGTGGGCTTGGGAGGGGCCTGCCCCTGACAGTGTTGACAGTGGGCCCTGGGATGGGCCTGCCCCTGACAGTGTTGACAGTGGGCCCTGGGATGGGCCTGCCCCTTACAGTGTTGACAGTGGGCCTGGGAGGGGCCTGCCCCTGACAGCGTTGACAGTGGGCTTGGGAGGGGCTGCCCCTGAGAGTGTTGACAGTGGGCTTTGGAGGGGCCTATCCCTGACAGTGTTGACAGTGGGCCCTGGGATGGGCCTGCCCCTGGCAGTGTTGACAGTGGGCCCTGGGATGCGCCTGCCCCTGACAGAGTTGACAGTGGGCCTGGGAGGGGCCTGCCCCTGACAGAGTTGACAGTGGGCCTGGGAGGGGCCTGCCCCTGACAGTGGGTTTGGCAGGGGCCTGTCCCTGACAGTGTTGACAGTGGGCCCTGGGATGGGCCTGCCCCTGACAGTGTTGACAGTGGGCCTGGGATGGGCCTGCCCCTGACAGTGTTGACAGTGGGCCTGGGAGGGGCCTGCCCCAGACAGTGTTGACAGTGGGGTGGGGAGGGGCCTGCCCCTGACAGTGTTGACAGTGGGCCTGGGAGGGGCCTGCCCCAGACAGTGTTGACAGTGGGGTGGGGAGGGGCCTGCCCCTGACAGTGTTGACAGTGGGCTTGGGAGGGGACTGCCCCTGACAGTGTTGACAGTGGGCCTGGGAGGGACCTGCCCCAGACAGTGTTGACAGTGGGCTTGTGAAGGGACTGCCCCTGAAAGTGGTGACAGTGGGCCCTGGGATGGGCCTGCCCCTGACAGTGGGCCTGGGACAGTCCTGCCCCTGACAGTGTTGACAGTGGGCCCAGGGATGGGCCTGCCCCTGACAGTGTTGACAGTGGGCCCTGGGGTGGGCCTGCCCCTGACTCTGTTGACTGTGGGCCCTGGGATGGGCCTGCCCCTGACAGGGTTGACAGTGCGCCTGCCCCTGACAGTGTTGACAGTGGGCCTGGGACAGTCCTGCCCTTGACAGTGTTGACTGTGGGCCCTGGGATGGGCCTGCCCCTGACAGGGTTGACAGTGCGCCTGCCCCTGACAGTGTTGACAGTGGGCCTGGGACAGTCCTGCCCTTGACAGTGTTGACTGTGGGCCCTGGGGTGGGCCTGCCCCTGACAGGGTTGACAGTGCTCCTGCCCCTGACAGTGTTGACAGTGGGGCTGGGACAGTCCTGCCCTTGACAGTGTTGACTGTGGGCCCTGGGATGGGCCTGCCCCTGACAGTGTTGACAGTGGGCCCTGGGATGGGCCTGCCCCTGACAGTGTTGACAGTGGGCCTGGGACAGTCCTGCCCCTGACAGTGTTGACAGTGGACCTGGGAGGGGCCTGCCCCTGACAGGGTTGACAGTGCGCCTGCCCCTGACAGTGTTGACAGTGGGCCTGGGACAGTCCTGCCCTTGACAGTGTTGACTGTGGGCCCTGGGATGGGCCTGCCCCTGACAGGGTTGACAGTGGGCCTGGGACAGTCCTGCCCCTGACAGTGTTGACAGTGGACCTGGGAGGGGCCTGCCCCTGACAGTGTTGACAGTGGGCCTGGGACAGTCCTGCCCCTGACAGTGTTGACAGTGGGCCTGGGAGGGGCCTGCCCCTGACAGTGTTGACAGTGGGCCTGGGAAAGAGCTGCCCCTGACAGGGTTGACAGTGGGCTTGGGAGGGGCCTGCCCCTGAGAGTGTTGACAGTGGGCTGGGGAGGGGCCTGCCACTGACAGTGTTGACAGTGGGCCCTGGGATGGGCATGCCCCTGGCAGTGTTGACTGTGGGCCTGGGATGGGCCTGCCCCTTACAGTGTTGCCAGTGGGCCTGGGAGGGGCCTGCCCCTGACAGTGTTGACAGTGGGCTTGGGAGGGGCTGCCCCTGAGAGTGTTGACAGTGGGCCTGGGAGGCGCATGCCCCTGACAGTGTTGACAGTGGGCCTGGGATGGGCCTGCCCCTGACAGTGTTGACAGTGGGCCTGGGACAGTCCTGCCCCTGACAGTGTTGACAGTGGGCCTGGGACAGTCCTGCCCCTGACAGTGTTGACAGTGGACCTGGGAGGGGCCTGCCCCTGACAGTGTTGACAGTGGGCCTGGGACAGTCCTGCCCCTGACAGTGTTGACAGTGGGCCTGGGAGGGGCCTGCCCCTGACAGTGTAGACAGTGGGCCTGGGAAAGAGCTGCCCCTGACAGGGTTGACAGTGGGCTTGGGAGGGGCCTGCCCCTGAGAGTGTTGACAGTGGGCTGGGGAGGGGCCTGCCACTGACAGTGTTGACAGTGGGCCCTGGGATGGGCCTGCCCCTGGCAGTGTTGACTGTGGGCCTGGGATGGGCCTGCCCCTTACAGTGTTGCCAGTGGGCCTGGGAGGGGCCTGCCCCTGACAGTGTTGACAGTGGGCTTGGGAGGGGCTGCCCCTGAGAGTGTTGACAGTGGGCCCTGGGATGCGCCTGCCCCTGACAGTGTTGACAGTGGGCCTGGGAGGGGCCTACCACTGACAGTGTTGACAGTGGGCCTGGGAGGGGCCTGCCCCTGACAGTGGGTTTGGCAGGGGCCTGTCCCTGACAGTGTTGACAGTGGGCCCTGGGATGGGCCTGCCCCTGACAGTGTTGATAGTGGCCCTGGGAGAGGCCTGCCCCGACAGGGTTGACAGTGGGCCTGGGAGGTGCCTGCCCCTGACAGTGTTGACAGTGCGCCTGCCAATGACAGTTTTGACAGTGGGCCCTGGGATTGGCCTGCCCCTGACAGTGTTGACAGTGGCCCTGGGAGGGGTCTGCCCCTAACAGTGTTGACAGTGGGCCTGGGAGGGGCCGACCCCTGACAGTGTTGACAGTGGGCGTGGGACAGGCCTGCCCCTGATAGTGTTGACAGTGGGCCCTGGGACGGGCCTGCCCCTGACAGTGTTGGCAGTGGCCCTGGGACAGTCCTGCCCCTGACAGTGTTGACAGTGGCCCTGGGACAGGCCTGCCCCTGACAGTGTTGACAGTGGGCCTGGGACAGGCCTGCCCCTGACAGTGTTGACAGTGGGCCTGGGACAGTCCTGCCCCTGACAGTGTTGACAGTGGGCCTGGGACAGGCCTGCCCCTGACAGTGTTGACAGTGGGCGCTGGGACAGTCCTGCCTCTGACAGTGGGGCCTCGGAGGGGCCTGTCCCTGACAGTGTTGACAGTGGGCCTGGGAGGGGCCTGTCCCTGACAGTGTTGACAGTGGGCCTGGGAGGGGCCTGCCCCTGACAGTGTTGACAGTGGGCTTGGGAGGGGCCTGCCCCTGACAGTGTTGACAGTGGGCCCTGGGATGGGCCTGCCCCTGGCAGTGTTGACTGTGGGCCTGGGATGGGCCTGCCCCTTACAGTGTTGCCAGTGGGCCTGGGAGGGGCCTGCCCCTGACAGCGTTGACAGTGGGCTTGGGAGGGGCTGCCCCTGAGAGTGTTGACAGTGGGCTTGGGAGGGGCCTGCCCCTGACAGTGTTGACAGTGGGCCCTGGGATGGGCCTGCCCCTGGCAGTGTTGACAGTGGGCCCTGGGATGCGCCTGCCCCTGACAGAGTTGACAGTGGGCCTGGGAGGGGCCTGCCCCTGACAGTGGGTTTGGCAGGGGCCTGTCCCTGACAGTGTTGACAGTGGGCCCTGGGATGGGCCTGCCCCTGACAGTGTTGACAGTGGGCCTGGGATGGGCCTGCCCCTGACAGTGTTGACAGTGGGCCTGGGAGGGGCCTGCCCCAGACAGTGTTGACAGTGGGGTGGGGAGGGGCCTGCCCCTGACAGTGTTGACTGTGGGCCTGGGATGGGCCTGCCCCTTACAGTGTTGCCAGTGGGCCTGGGAGGGGCCTGCCCCTGACAGCGTTGACAGTGGGCTTGGGAGGGCCTGCCCCTGAGAGTGTTGACAGTGGGCTTGGGAGGGGCCTGCCCCTGACAGTGTTGACAGTGGGCCCTGGGATGGGCCTGCCCCTGGCAGTGTTGACAGTGGGCCCTGGGATGCGCCTGCCCCTGACAGAGTTGACAGTGGGCCTGGGAGGGGCCTGCCCCTGACAGTGGGTTTGGCAGGGGCCTGTCCCTGACAGTGTTGACAGTGGGCCCTGGGATGGGCCTGCCCCTGACAGTGTTGACAGTGGGCCTGGGATGGGCCTGCCCCTGACAGTGTTGACAGTGGGCCTGGGAGGGGCCTGCCCCAGACAGTGTTGACAGTGGGGTGGGGAGGGGCCTGCCCCTGACAGTGTTGACAGTGGGCCTGGGAGGGGCCTGCCCCAGACAGTGTTGACAGTGGGGTGGGGAGGGGCCTGCCCCTGACAGTGTTGACAGTGGGCTTGGGAGGGGACTGCCCCTGACAGTGTTGACAGTGGGCCTGGGAGGGACCTGCCCCAGACAGTGTTGACAGTGGGCTTGGGAAGGGACTGCCCCTGAAAGTGGTGACAGTGGGCCCTGGGATGGGCCTGCCCCTGACAGTGGGCCTGGGACAGTCCTGCCCCTGACAGTGTTGACAGTGGGCCCAGGGATGGGCCTGCCCCTGACAGTGTTGACAGTGGGCCCTGGGGTGGGCCTGCCCCTGACTCTGTTGACTGTGGGCCCTGGGATGGGCCTGCCCCTGACAGGGTTGACAGTGCGCCTGCCCCTGACAGTGTTGACAGTGGGCCTGGGACAGTCCTGCCCCTGACAGTGTTGACAGTGGACCTGGGAGGGGCCTGCCCCTGACAGTGTTGACAGTGGGCCTGGGACAGTCCTGCCCCTGACAGTGTTGACAGTGGACCTGGGAGGGGCCTGCCCCTGAAAGTGGTGACAGTGGGCCCTGGGATGGGCCTGCCCCTGACAGTGGGCCTGGGACAGTCCTGCCCCTGACAGTGTTGACAGTGGGCCCAGGGATGGGCCTGCCCCTGACAGTGTTGACAGTGGGCCCTGGGGTGGGCCTGCCCCTGACTCTGTTGACTGTGGGCCCTGGGATGGGCCTGCCCCTGACAGGGTTGACAGTGCGCCTGCCCCTGACAGTGTTGACAGTGGGCCTGGGACAGTCCTGCCCCTGACAGTGTTGACAGTGGACCTGGGAGGGGCCTGCCCCTGACAGTGTTGACAGTGGGCCTGGGACAGTCCTGCCCCTGACAGTGTTGACAGTGGGCCTGGGAGGGGCCTGCCCCTGACAGTGTTGACAGTGGGCCCTGGGACGGGCCTTCCCCTGACAGGGTTGACAGTGGGCTTGGGAGGGGCCTGCCCCTGACAGTGTTGACAGTGGGCGCTGGGATGGGCCTGCCCCTGAGAGTGTTGACAGTGGGCTTGGGAGGGGCCTGCCCCTGACAGTGTTGACTGTGGGCCCTGGGATGGGCCTGCCCCTGAGAGTGTTGACAGTGGGCCTGGGAGGGGTCTGCCACTGACAGTGTTGACAGTGGGCCTGGGAGGGGTCTGCCACTGACAGTGTTGACAGTGGGCCCTGGGATGGGCCTGCCCCTGACAGTGTTGACAGTGGGCCCTGGGACGGGCCTTCCCCTGACAGGGTTGACAGTGGGCTTGGGAGGGGCCTGCCCCTGACAGTGTTGACAGTGGGCCTGGCACAGTCCTGCCCCTGACAGTGTTGACAGTGGGCCTGGGAGGTGCCTGCCCCTGACAGTGTTGATAGTGCGCCTGCCAATGACAGTGTTGACAGTGGGCCCTGGGATGGGCCTGCCCCTGACAGTGTTGACAGTGGCCCTGGGAGGGGTCTGCCCCTAACAGTGTTGACAGTGGGCCTGGGAGGGACCTGCCCCAGACAGTGTTGACAGTGGGCTTGGGAGGGGACTGCCCCTGAAAGTGATGACAGTGGGCCCTGGGATGGGCGTGCCCCTGACAGTGGGCCTGGGACAGTCCTGCCCCTGACAGTGTTGACAGTAGGCCCAGGGATGGGCCTGCCCCTGACAATGTTGACAGTGGGCCTGGGATGGGCCTGCCCCTGACAGTGTTGACAGTGCCCCTGCCCCTGACAGTGTTGACAGTGGGCCTGGAACAGTCCTGCCCTTGACAGTGTTGACTGTGGGCCCTGGGATGGGCCTGCCCCTGACAGTGTTGACAGTGGGCCCTGGGACAGTCCTGCCCCTGACAGTGTTGACAGTGGGCCCTGGGACAGTCCTGCCCCTGACAGTGTTGACAGTGGGCCTGGGAGGGGCCTGCCCCTGACAGTGTTGACAGTGGGCCCTGGGATGGGCCTGCCCCTGACAGTGTTGACAGTGGGCCTGGGAGGGGCCTGCCCCTGAGAGTGTTGACAGTGGGCTTGGGAGGGGCCTGCCCCTGAGAGTGTTGACAGTGGGCCTGGGACAGGCCTGCCCCTGACAGTGTTGACAGTGGGCCTGGGAGGCGCATGCCCCTGACAGTGTTGACAGTGGGCCTGGGATGGGCCTGCCCCTGACAGTGTTGACAGTGGGCCTGGGACAGTCCTGCCCCTGACAGTGTTGACAGTGGGCCTGGGACAGTCCTGCCCCTGACAGTGTTGACAGTGGACCTGGGAGGGGCCTGCCCCTGACAGTGTTGACAGTGGGCCTGGGACAGTCCTGCCCCTGACAGTGTTGACAGTGGGCCTGGGAGGGGCCTGCCCCTGGCAGTGTTGACAGTGGGCCCTGGGATGCGCCTGCCCCTGACAGAGTTGACAGTGGGCCTGGGAGGGGCCTGCCCCTGACAGTGGGTTTGGCAGGGGCCTGTCCCTGACAGTGTTGACAGTGGGCCCTGGGATGGGCCTGCCCCTGACAGTGTTGACAGTGGGCCTGGGATGGGCCTGCCCCTGACAGTGTTGACAGTGGGCCTGGGAGGGGCCTGCCCCAGACAGTGTTGACAGTGGGGTGGGGAGGGGCCTGCCCCTGACAGTGTTGACAGTGGGCCTGGGAGGGGCCTGCCCCAGACAGTGTTGACAGTGGGGTGGGGAGGGGCCTGCCCCTGACAGTGTTGACAGTGGGCTTGGGAGGGGACTGCCCCTGACAGTGTTGACAGTGGGCCTGGGAGGGACCTGCCCCAGACAGTGTTGACAGTGGGCTTGGGAAGGGACTGCCCCTGAAAGTGGTGACAGTGGGCCCTGGGATGGGCCTGCCCCTGACAGTGGGCCTGGGACAGTCCTGCCCCTGACAGTGTTGACAGTGGGCCCAGGGATGGGCCTGCCCCTGACAGTGTTGACAGTGGGCCCTGGGGTGGGCCTGCCCCTGACTCTGTTGACTGTGGGCCCTGGGATGGGCCTGCCCCTGACAGGGTTGACAGTGCGCCTGCCCCTGACAGTGTTGACAGTGGGCCTGGGACAGTCCTGCCCTTGACAGTGTTGACTGTGGGCCCTGGGATGGGCCTGCCCCTGACAGGGTTGACAGTGCGCCTGCCCCTGACAGTGTTGACAGTGGGCCTGGGACAGTCCTGCCCTTGACAGTGTTGACTGTGGGCCCTGGGGTGGGCCTGCCCCTGACAGGGTTGACAGTGCTCCTGCCCCTGACAGTGTTGACAGTGGGGCTGGGACAGTCCTGCCCTTGACAGTGTTGACTGTGGGCCCTGGGATGGGCCTGCCCCTGACAGTGTTGACAGTGGGCCCTGGGATGGGCCTGCCCCTGACAGTGTTGACAGTGGGCCTGGGACAGTCCTGCCCCTGACAGTGTTGACAGTGGACCTGGGAGGGGCCTGCCCCTGACAGTGTTGACAGTGGGCCTGGGACAGTCCTGCCCCTGACAGTGTTGACAGTGGACCTGGGAGGGGCCTGCCCCTGACAGTGTTGACAGTGGGCCTGGGACAGTCCTGCCCCTGACAGTGTTGACAGTGGGCCTGGGAGGGGCCTGCCCCTGACAGTGTTGACAGTGGGCCCTGGGACGGGCCTTCCCCTGACAGGGTTGACAGTGGGCTTGGGAGGGGCCTGCCCCTGACAGTGTTGACAGTGGGCGCTGGGATGGGCCTGCCCCTGAGAGTGTTGACAGTGGGCTTGGGAGGGGCCTGCCCCTGACAGTGTTGACAGTGGGCCCTGGGATGGGCCTGCCCCTGAGAGTGTTGACAGTGGGCCTGGGAGGGGTCTGCCACTGACAGTGTTGACAGTGGGCCTGGGAGGGGTCTGCCACTGACAGTGTTGACAGTGGGCCCTGGGATGGGCCTGCCCCTGACAGTGTTGACAGTGGGCCCTGGGACGGGCCTTCCCCTGACAGGGTTGACAGTGGGCTTGGGAGGGGCCTGCCCCTGACAGTGTTGACAGTGGGCCTGGGACAGTCCTGCCCCTGACAGTGTTGACAGTGGGCCTGGGAGGTGCCTGCCCCTGACAGTGTTGATAGTGCGCCTGCCAATGACAGTGTTGACAGTGGGCCCTGGGATGGGCCTGCCCCTGTCGTTGTTGACAGTGGCCCTGGGAGGGGTCTGCCCCTAACAGTGTTGACAGTGGGCCTGGGAGGGACCTGCCCCAGACAGTGTTGACAGTGGGCTTGGGAGGGGACTGCCCCTGAAAGTGATGACAGTGGGCCCTGGGATGGGCGTGCCCCTGACAGTGGGCCTGGGACAGTCCTGCCCCTGACAGTGTTGACAGTAGGCCCAGGGATGGGCCTGCCCCTGACAATGTTGACAGTGGGCCTGGGATGGGCCTGCCCCTGACAGTGTTGACAGTGCCCCTGCCCCTGACAGTGTTGACAGTGGGCCTGGAACAGTCCTGCCCTTGACAGTGTTGACTGTGGGCCCTGGGATGGGCCTGCCCCTGACAGTGTTGACAGTGGGCCCTGGGACAGTCCTGCCCCTGACAGTGTTGACAGTGGGCCCTGGGACAGTCCTGCCCCTGACAGTGTTGACAGTGGGCCTGGGAGGGGCCTGCCCCTGACAGTGTTGACAGTGGGCCCTGGGATGGGCCTGCCCCTGACAGTGTTGACAATGGGCCTGGGAGGGGCCTGCCCCTGAGAGTGTTGACAGTGGGCTTGGGAGGGGCCTGCCCCTGAGAGTGTTGACAGTGGGCCTGGGACAGGCCTGCCCCTGACAGTGTTGACAGTGGGCCTGGGAGGCGCATGCCCCTGACAGTGTTGACAGTGGGCCTGGGATGGGCCTGCCCCTGACAGTGTTGACAGTGGGCCTGGGACAGTCCTGCCCCTGACAGTGTTGACAGTGGGCCTGGGACAGTCCTGCCCCTGACAGTGTTGACAGTGGACCTGGGAGGGGCCTGCCCCTGACAGTGTTGACAGTGGGCCTGGGACAGTCCTGCCCCTGACAGTGTTGACAGTGGGCCTGGGAGGGGCCTGCCCCTGACAGTGTTGACAGTGGGCCTGGGAAAGAGCTGCCCCTGACAGGGTTGACAGTGGGCTTGGGAGGGGCCTGCCCCTGAGAGTGTTGACAGTGGGCTGGGGAGGGGCCTGCCACTGACAGTGTTGACAGTGGGCCCTGGGATGGGCCTGCCCCTGGCAGTGTTGACTGTGGGCCTGGGATGGGCCTGCCCCTTACAGTGTTGCCAGTGGGCCTGGGAGGGGCCTGCCCCTGACAGTGTTGACAGTGGGCTTGGGAGGGGCTGCCCCTGAGAGTGTTGACAGTGGGCCTGGGAGGCGCATGCCCCTGACAGTGTTGACAGTGGGCCTGGGATGGGCCTGCCCCTGACAGTGTTGACAGTGGGCCTGGGACAGTCCTGCCCCTGACAGTGTTGACAGTGGGCCTGGGACAGTCCTGCCCCTGACAGTGTTGACAGTGGACCTGGGAGGGGCCTGCCCCTGACAGTGTTGACAGTGGGCCTGGGACAGTCCTGCCCCTGACAGTGTTGACAGTGGGCCTGGGAGGGGCCTGCCCCTGACAGTGTTGACAGTGGGCCCTGGGATGGGCCTGCCCCTGGCAGTGTTGACTGTGGGCCTGGGATGGGCCTGCCCCTTACAGTGTTGCCAGTGGGCCTGGGAGGGGCCTGCCCCTGACAGTGGGTTTGGCAGGGGCCTGTCCCTGACAGTGTTGACAGTGGGCCCTGGGATGGGCCTGCCCCTGACAGTGTTGATAGTGGCCCTGGGAGAGGCCTGCCCCTGACAGTGTTGACAGTGGGCCCTGGGAGAGGCCTGCCCCGACAGGGTTGACAGTGGGCCTGGGAGGTGCCTGCCCCTGACAGTGTTGACAGTGCGCCTGCCAATGACAGTGTTGACAGTGGGCCCTGGGATTGGCCTGCCCCTGACAGTGTTGACAGTGGCCCTGGAAGGGGTCTGCCCCTAACAGTGTTGACAGTGGGCCTGGGAGGGGCCGACCCCTGACAGTGTTGACAGTGGGCGTGGGACAGGCCTGCCCCTGATAGTGTTGACAGTGGGCCCTGGGACGGGCCTGCCCCTGACAGTGTTGGCAGTGGCCCTGGGACAGTCCTGCCCCTGACAGTGTTGACAGTGGCCCTGGGACAGGCCTGCCCCTGACAGTGTTGACAGTGGGCCTGGGACAGGCCTGCCCCTGACAGTGTTGACAGTGGGCCTGGGACAGTCCTGCCCCTGACAGTGTTGACAGTGGGCCTGGGACAGGCCTGCCCCTGACAGTGTTGACAGTGGGCGCTGGGACAGTCCTGCCTCTGACAGTGGGGCCTCGGAGGGGCCTGTCCCTGACAGTGTTGACAGTGGGCCTGGGAGGGGCCTGTCCCTGACAGTGTTGACAGTGGGCCTGGGAGGGGCCTGCCCCTGACAGTGTTGACAGTGGGCCTGGGAGGGGCCTTCCCCCTGACAGTGTTGACAGTGGGCCTGGGACAGGCCTGCCCCTGACAGTGTTGACAGTGGGCCTGGGAGGGGCCTGCCCCTGACAGTGTTGACAGTGGGGCCTGGGAAAGGCCTGCCCTTGACAGTTTTGACAGTGGGCCTAGGACGGGCCTGCACCTGACAGTGTTGACAGTGGGCCTGGGACAGGCCTGCCCCTGACAGTGTTGACAATGGGCCTGGGACAGGCATGCCCCTGACAGTGTTGACAGTGGGCCCTGGGACAGTCCTGCCCCTGACAGTGTTGACAGTGGGCCTGGGAGGGGCCTGCCCCTGACAGTGTTGACAGTGGGCCTGGGAGGGGTCTGCCCCTGGCAGTGTTGACAGTGGGCCTGGGAGGGGCCTGCCCCTGGCAGTGTTGACAGTGGGCCCGGGAGGGGTCTGCCCCTGACAGTGTTGACAGTGGGCCTGGGACAGGCCTGCCCCTGACAGTGTTGAAAGTGGGCCTTGGGACAGGCCTGCCCCTGACAGTGTTGGCAGTGGCCCTGGGACAGTCCTGCCCCTGACAGTGTTGACAGTGGGGCATGGGATGGGCCTGTCCCCGACAGTGTTGACAGTGGGCCTGGGACAGGCCTGCCCCTGACAGTGTTGACCGTGGGCCTGGGACAGGCCTGCCCCTGACAGTGGGGCTTGGGAGGGGCCTGCCCCTGACAGTGTTGACAGTGGGCCTGGGACAGGCCAGCCCCTGACAGTGGGGCCTGGGAGGAGCCAGCCCCTGACAGTGTTGACAGTGGGCCTGGGACAGTCCTGCCCCTGACAGTGTCCCTGGGACAGGCCTGCTCCTGACAGTGTTGACAGTGGGCGCTGGGACGGGCCTGCACATGACAGTGTTGACAGTGGGCCCTGGGACAGGCCTGCCCCTGACAGTGTTGACAGGGGGCCCTGGGACAGGCCTGCCCCTGACAGTGTTGACAGTGGGCCCTGGGACAGGCCTGCCCCTGACAGTGTTGACAGTGGGCCCTGGGACTGGGCCTGCCCCTGACAGTGGCCCTGGGACAGGCCTGCCTCTGACAGTGTTGACAGTGGGCCCTGGGACAGGCCTGCCTCTGACAGTGTTGACAGTGGGCCCTGGGACAGGCCTGCCCCTGACAGTGTTGACAGTGGGCCCTGGGACGGGCCTGCCCCTGACAGTGTTGACAGTGAGCCTGGGACAGTCCTGCCCCTGACAGTGTTGACAGTGGGCCCTGGGACGGGCCTGCCCCTGACAGTGTTGACAGTGAGCCTGGGACAGTCCTGCCCCTGACAGTGTTGACAGTGGCCCTGGGACAGGCCTGCCCCTGACAGTGTTGACAGCGGGCCTGGGACAGGCCTGCCCATGACAGTGTTGACAGTGGGCCCTGGGACAGTCCTGCCCCTGACAGTGTTGACAGTGGGCCTACGAGGGGACTGCCCCTGACAGTGTTGACAGTGGGCCTGGGAGGGGGCTGCCCCTGACAGTGTTGACAGTGGGCCCTGGGACAGGCCTGTCCCTGACAGTGTTGACAGTGGGCCCTGGGACAGTCTTGCCCCTGGCAGTGTTGACAGTGGGCCTTGGGACAGGCCAGTCCCTGACAGTGTTGACAGTGGGCCCTGGGACAGTCCTGCCCCTGATAGTGTTGACAGTGGGCCTGGGACAGTCCTGCCCCTGACAGTGTTGACAGTGGGCCCTGGGATGGGCCTGCCCCTGACAGTGTTGACAGTGGGCCCTGGAACAGGCCTGTCCCTAAAGGTGGGCCTGGGACAGTCCTGCCCCTGACAGTGTTGACAGTGGGCCCAGGGACGGGCCTGCCCCTGACAGTGTTGACAGTGGGCCTGGGACAGTGCTGCCCCTGACATTGTTGACTTGTGGGCCCTGGGATGGGCCAGCCCTTGACAGTGTTGACAGTGGGCCCTGGGATGGGCCTGCCCCTGACAGTGTTGACAGTGGGCCCTGGGGTGGGCCTGCCCCTGACAGTGTTGACAGTGGGCCTGGGACAGTCCTGCCCCTGACATTGTTGACTGTGGGCCCTGGGATGGGCCTGCCCCTGACAGTATTGACAGTGGGCCCTGGGATGGGCCTGCCCCTGACAGTGTTGACAGTGGGCCTGGGAGCGGCCTGCCCCTGACAGTGTTGACAGTGGGCCCTGGGATCGGCCTGCCCCTGACAGTGTTGACAGTGGGCCTGGGAGGGGCCTGCCCCTGAGAGTGTTGACAGTGGGCTTGGGAGGGGCCTGCCCCTGACAGTGTTGACAGTGGGCCATGGGATGGGCCTGCTCGTGGCAGTGTTGACAGTGGGTCTGGGAGGGGCCTGCCCCTGACAGTGTTGACAGTGGGCCATGGGATGGGCCTGCTCGTGGCAGTGTTGACAGTGGGCCCTGGGATGGGCCTGCCCCTGACAGTGTTGACGGTGGGCCTGGGAGGGACCTGCCCCAGACAGTGTTGACAGTGGGCTTGGGAAGAGACTGCCCCTGAAAGTGGTGACAGTGGGCCCTGGGATGGGCCTGCCCCTGACAGTGGGCCTGGGACAGTCCTGCCCCTGACAGTGTTGACAGTGGGCCCAGGGATGGGCCTGCCCCTGACAATGATGACAGTGGGCCCTGGGGTGGGCCTGCCCCTGACTGTGTTGACTGTGGGCCCTGGGATGGGCCTGCCCCTGACAGGGTTGACAGTGGGCCTGGGATGGGCCTGCCCCTGACAGTGTTGACAGTGCGCCTGCCCCTGACAGTGTTGACAGTGGGCCTGGGACAGTCCTGCCCTTGACAGTGTTGACAGTGGGCCTGGGAGGGGCTTCCCCCTGACAGTGTTGACAGTGGGCCTGGGAGGGGCTTCCCCCTGACAGTGTTGACAGTGGGCCTGGGAGGGGCCTGCCCCTGACAGTGTTGACAGTGGGCCCTGGGATGGGCCTGCCCCTGAGAGTGTTGACAGTGGGCTTGGGAGGGGCCTGCCCCTGAGAGTGTTGACAGTGGGCTTGGGAGGGGCCTGCCCCTGACAGTGTTGACAGTGGGCCCTGGGATGGGCCTGCCCCTGGCAGTGTTGACTGTGGGCCTGGGATGGGCCTGCCCCTTACAGTGTTGCCAGTGGGCCTGGGAGGGGCCTGCCCCTGACAGCGTTGACAGTGGGCTTGGGAGGGGCTGCCCCTGAGAGTGTTGACAGTGGGCTTGGGAGGGGCCTGCCCCTGACAGTGTTGACAGTGGGCCCTGGGATGGGCCTGCCCCTGACAGAGTTGACAGTGGGCCTGGGAGGGGCCTGCCCCTGACAGAGTTGACAGTGGGCCTGGGAGGGGCCTGCCCCTGACAGTGGGTTTGGCAGGGGCCTGTCCCTGACAGTGTTGACAGTGGGCCCTGGGATGGGCCTGCCCCTGACAGTGTTGACAGTGGGCCCTGGAATGCGCCTGCCCCTGACAGAGTTGACAGTGGGCCTGGGAGGGGCCTGCCCCTGACAGAGTTGACAGTGGGCCTGGGAGGGGCCTGCCCCTGACAGTGGGTTTGGCAGGGGCCTGTCCCTGACAGTGTTGACAGTGGGCCCTGGGATGGGCCTGCCCCTGACAGTGTTGACAGTGGGCCTGGGATGGGCCTGCCCCTGACAGTGTTGACAGTGGGCCTGGGAGGGGCCTGCCCCAGACAGTGTTGACAGTGGGGTGGGGAGGGGCCTGCCCCTGACAGTGTTGACAGTGGGCCTGGGAGGGGCCTGCCCCAGACAGTGTTGACAGTGGGGTGGGGAGGGGCCTGCCCCTGACAGTGTTGACAGTGGGCTTGGGAGGGGACTGCCCCTGACAGTGTTGACAGTGGGCCTGGGAGGGACCTGCCCCAGACAGTGTTGACAGTCGGCTTGGGAAGGGACTGCCCCTGAAAGTGGTGACAGTGGGCCCTGGGATGGGCCTGCCCCTGACAGTGGGCCTGGGACAGTCCTGCCCCTGACAGTGTTGACAGTGGGCCCAGGGATGGGCCTGCCCCTGACAGTGTTGACAGTGGGCCCTGGGGTGGGCCTGCCCCTGACTCTGTTGACTGTGGGCCCTGGGATGGGCCTGCCCCTGACAGGGTTGACAGTGCGCCTGCCCCTGACAGTGTTGACAGTGGGCCTGGGACAGTCCTGCCCTTGACAGTGTTGACTGTGGGCCCTGGGATGGGCCTGCCCCTGACAGGGTTGACAGTGCGCCTGCCCCTGACAGTGTTGACAGTGGGCTTGGGACAGTCCTGCCCTTGACAGTGTTGACTGTGGGCCCTGGGGTGGGCCTGCCCCTGACAGTGTTGACAGTGGACCTGGGAGGGGCCTGCCCCTGACAGTGTTGACAGTGGGCCTGGGACAGTCCTGCCCCTGACAGTGTTGACAGTGGACCTGGGAGGGGCCTGCCCCTGACAGTGTTGACAGTGGGCCTGGGACAGTCCTGCCCCTGACAGTGTTGACAGTGGACCTGGGAGGGGCCTGCCCCTGACAGTGTTGACAGTGGGCCTGGGACAGTCCTGCCCCTGACAGTGTTGACAGTGGGCCTGGGAGGGGCCTGCCCCTGACAGTGTTGACAGTGGGCCCTGGGACGGGCCTTCCCCTGACAGGGTTGACAGTGGGCTTGGGAGGGGCCTGCCCCTGACAGTGTTGACAGTGGGCGCTGGGATGGGCCTGCCCCTGAGAGTGTTGACAGTGGGCCCTGGGATGGGCCTGCCCCTGAGAGTGTTGACAGTGGGCCTGGGAGGGGTCTGCCACTGACAGTGTTGACAGTGGGCCCTGGGATGGGCCTGCCCCTGACAGTGTTGATAGTGGCCCTGGGAGAGGCCTGCCCCGACAGGGTTGACAGTGGGCCTGGGAGGTGCCTGCCCCTGACAGTGTTGATAGTGCGCCTGCCAATGACAGTGTTGACAGTGGGCCCTGGGATGGGCCTGCCCCTGACAGTGTTGACAGTGGGCCTGGGAGGGACCTGCCCCAGACAGTGTTGACAGTGGGCTTGGGAGGGGACTGCCCCTGAAAGTGATGACAGTGGGCCCTGGGATGGGCGTGCCCCTGACAGTGGGCCTGGGACAGTCCTGCCCCTGACAGTGTTGACAGTAGGCCCAGGGATGGGCCTGCCCCTGACAATGTTGACAGTGGGCCTGGGATGGGCCTGCCCCTGACAGTGTTGACAGTGCCCCTGCCCCTGACAGTGTTGACAGTGGGCCTGGAACAGTCCTGCCCTTGACAGTGTTGACTGTGGGCCCTGGGATGGGCCTGCCCCTGACAGTGTTGACAGTGGGCACTGGGACAGTCCTGCCCCTGACAGTGTTGACAGTGGGCCCTGGGACAGTCCTGCCCCTGACAGTGTTGACAGTGGGCCTGGGAGGGGCCTGCCCCTGACAGTGTTGACAGTGGGCCCTGGGATGGGCCTGCCCCTGACAGTGTTGACAGTGGGCCTGGGAGGGGCCTGCCCCTGAGAGTGTTGACAGTGGGCTTGGGAGGGGCCTGCCCCTGAGAGTGTTGACAGTGGGCCTGGCACAGGCCTGCCCCTGACAGTGTTGACAGTGGGCCTGGGAGGCGCATGCCCCTGACAGTGTTGACAGTGGGTCTGGGATGGGCCTGCCCCTGACAGTGTTGACAGTGGGCCTGGGACAGTCCTGCCCCTGACAGTGTTGACAGTGGGCCTGGGACAGTCCTGCCCCTGACAGTGTTGACAGTGGACCTGGGAGGGGCCTGCCCCTGACAGTGTTGACAGTGGGCCTGGGACAGTCCTGCCCCTGACAGTGTTGACAGTGGGCCTGGGAGGGGCCTGCCCCTGACAGTGTTGACAGTGGGCCTGGGAAAGAGCTGCCCCTGACAGGGTTGACAGTGGGCTTGGGAGGGGCCTGCCCCTGAGAGTGTTGACAGTGGGCTGGGGAGGGGCCTGCCACTGACAGTGTTGACAGTGGGCCCTGGGATGGGCCTGCCCCTGGCAGTGTTGACTGTGGGCCTGGGATGGGCCTGCCCCTTACAGTGTTGCCAGTGGGCCTGGGAGGGGCCTGCCCCTGACAGTGTTGACAGTGGGCTTGGGAGGGGCTGCCCCTGAGAGTGTTGACAGTGGGCCTAGGAGGCGCATGCCCCTGACAGTGTTGACAGGGAGCTTGGGATGGGCCTGCCCCTGACAGTGTTGACAGTGGGCCTGGGACAGTCCTGCCCCTGACAGTGTTGACAGTGGGCCTGGGACAGTCCTGCCCCTGACAGTGTTGACAGTGGACCTGGGAGGGGCCTGCCCCTGACAGTGTTGACAGTGGGCCTGGGACAGTCCTGCCCCTGACAGTGTTGACAGTGGGCCTGGGAGGGGCCTGCCCCTGACAGTGTTGACAGTGGGCCTGGGAAAGAGCTGCCCCTGACAGGGTTGACAGTGGGCTTGGGAGGGGCCTGCCCCTGAGAGTGTTGACAGTGGGCTGGGGAGGGGCCTGCCACTGACAGTGTTGACAGTGGGCCCTGGGATGGGCCTGCCCCTGGCAGTGTTGACTGTGGGCCTGGGATGGGCCTGCCCCTTACAGTGTTGCCAGTGGGCCTGGGAGGGGCCTGCCCCTGACAGTGTTGACAGTGGGCTTGGGAGGGGCTGCCCCTGAGAGTGTTGACAGTGGGCCCTGGGATGCGCCTGCCCCTGACAGTGTTGACAGTGGGCCTGGGAGGGGCCCACCACTGACAGTGTTGACAGTGGGCCTGGGAGGGGCCTGCCCCTGACAGTGGGTTTGGCAGGGGCCTGTCCCTGACAGTGTTGACAGTGGGCCCTGGGATGGGCCTGCCCCTGACAGTGTTGATAGTGGCCCTGGGAGAGGCCTGCCGCGACAGGGTTGACAGTGGGCCTGGGAGGTGCCTGCCCCTGACAGTGTTGACAGTGCGCCTGCCAATGACAGTGTTGACAGTGGGCCCTGGGATTGGCCTGCCCCTGACAGTGTTGACAGTGGCCCTGGGAGGGGTCTGCCCCTAAGTGTTGACAGTGGGCCTGGGAGGGGCCGACCCCTGACAGTGTTGGCAGTGGGCGTGGGACAGGCCTGCCCCTGATAGTGTTGACAGTGGGCGCTGGGACGGGCCTGCCCCTGACAGTGTTGGCAGTGGCCCTGGGACAGTCCTGCCCCTGACAGTGTTGACAGTGGCCCTGGGACAGGCCTGCCCCTGACAGTGTTGACAGTGGGCCTGGGACAGGCCTGCCCCTGACAGTGTTGACAGTGGGCCTGGGACAGTCCTGCCCCTGACAGTGTTGACAGTGGGCCTGGGACAGGCCTGCCCCTGACAGTGTTGACAGTGGGCGCTGGGACAGTCCTGCCTCTGACAGTGGGGCCTCGGAGGGGCCTGTCCCTGACAGTGTTGACAGTGGGCCTGGGAGGGGCCTGTCCCTGACAGTGTTGACAGTGGGCCAGGGAGGGGCCTGCCCCTGACAGTGTTGACAGTGGGCTTGGGAGGGGCCTGCCCCTGACAGTGTTGACAGTGGGCCCTGGGATGGGCCTGCCCCTGGCAGTGTTGACTGTGGGCCTGGGATGGGCCTGCCCCTTACAGTGTTGCCAGTGGGCCTGGGAGGGGCCTGCCCCTGACAGCGTTGACAGTGGGCTTGGGAGGGGCTGCCCCTGAGAGTGTTGACAGTGGGCTTGGGAGGGGCCTGCCCCTGACAGTGTTGACAGTGGGCCCTGGGATGGGCCTGTCCCTGGCAGTGTTGACAGTGGGCCCTGGGATGCGCCTGCCCCTGACAGAGTTGACAGTGGGCCTGGGAGGGGCCTGCCCCTGACAGAGTTGACAGTGGGCCTGGGAGGGGCCTGCCCCTGACAGTGGGTTTGGCAGGGGCCTGTCCCTGACAGTGTTGACAGTGGGCCCTGGGATGGGCCTGCCCCTGACAGTGTTGACAGTGGGCCTGGGATGGGCCTGCCCCTGACAGTGTTGACAGTGGGCCTGGGAGGGGCCTGCCTCAGACAGTGTTGACAGTGGGGTGGGGAGGGGCCTGCCCCTGACAGTGTTGACAGTGGGCCTGGGAGGGGCCTGCCCCAGACAGTGTTGACAGTGGGGTGGGGAGGGGCCTGCCCCTGACAGTGTTGACAGTGGGCTTGGGAGGGGACTGCCCCTGACAGTGTTGACAGTGGGCCTGGGAGGGACCTGCCCCAGACAGTGTTGACAGTGGGCTTGGGAAGGGACTGCCCCTGAAAGTGGTGACAGTGGGCCCTGGGATGGGCCTGCCCCTGACAGTGGGCCTGGGACAGTCCTGCCCCTGACAGTGTTGACAGTGGGCCCAGGGATGGGCCTGCCCCTGACAGTGTTGACAGTGGGCCCTGGGGTGGGCCTGCCCCTGACTCTGTTGACTGTGGGCCGTGGGATGGGCCTGCCCCTGACAGGGTTGACAGTGCGCCTGCCCCTGACAGTGTTGACAGTGGGCCTGGGACAGTCCTGCCCTTGACAGTGTTGACTGTGGGCCCTGGGATGGGCCTGCCCCTGAGAGGGTTGACAGTGCGCCTGCCCCTGACAGTGTTGACAGTGGGCCTGGGACAGTCCTGCCCTTGACAGTGTTGACTGTGGGCCCTGGGGTGGGCCTGCCCCTGACAGGGTTGACAGTGCTCCTGCCCCTGACAGTGTTGACAGTGGGGCTGGGACAGTCCTGCCCTTGACAGTGTTGACTGTGGGCCCTGGGATGGGCCTGCCCCTGACAGTGTTGACAGTGGGCCCTGGGATGGGCCTGCCCCTGACAGTGTTGACAGTGGACCTGGGAGGTGCCTGCCCCTGACAGTGTTGACAGTGGGCCTGGGACAGTCCTGCCCCTGACAGTGTTGACAGTGGACCTGGGAGGGGCCTGCCCCTGACAGTGTTGACAGTGGGCCTGGGACAGTCCTGCCCCTGACAGTGTTGACAGTGGACCTGGGAGGGGCCTGCCCCTGACAGTGTTGACAGTGGGCCTGGGAGGGGCCTGCCCCTGACAGTGTTGACAGTGGGCCCTGGGACGGGCCTTCCCCTGACAGTGTTGACAGTGGGCCCTGGGACGGGCCTTCCCCTGACAGGGTTGACAGTGGGCTTGGGAGGGGCCTGCCCCTGACAGTGTTGACAGTGGGCGCTGGGATGGGCCTGCCCCTGAGAGTGTTGACAGTGGGCTTGGGAGGGGCCTGCCCCTGACAGTGTTGACAGTGGGCCCTGGGATGGGCCTGCCCCTGAGAGTGTTAACAGTGGGCCTGGGAGGGGTCTGCCACTGACAGTGTTGACAGTGGGCCTGGGAGGGGTCTGCCACTGACAGTGTTGACAGTGGGCCCTGGGATGGGCCTGCCCCTGACAGTGTTGACAGTGGGCCCTGGGACGGGCCTTCCCCTGACAGGGTTGACAGTGGGCTTGGGAGGGGCCTGCCCCTGAGAGTGTTGACAGTGGGCTTGGGAGGGGCCTGCCCCTGACAGTGTTGACAGTGGGCCCTGGGATGGGCCTGCCCCTGAGAGTGTTGACAGTGGGCCTGGGAGGGGTCTGCCACTGACAGTGTTGACAGTGGGCCTGGGAGGGGTCTGCCACTGACAGTGTTGACAGTGGGCCCTGGGATGGGCCTGCCCCTGACAGTGTTGATAGTGGCCCTGGGAGAGGCCTGCCCCGACAGGGTTGACAGTGGGCCTGGGAGGTGCCTGCCCCTGACAGTGTTGATAGTGCGCCTGCCAATGACAGTGTTGACAGTGGGCCCTGGGATGGGCCTGCCCCTGACAGTGTTGACAGTGGCCCTGGGAGGGGTCTGCCCCTAACAGTGTTGACAGTGGGCCTGGGAGGGACCTGCCCCAGACAGTGTTGACAGTGGGCTTGGGAGGGGACTGCCCCTGAAAGTGATGACAGTGGGCCCTGGGATGGGCGTGCCCCTGATAGTGGGCCTGGGACAGTCCTGCCCCTGACAGTGTTGACAGTAGGCCCAGGGATGGGCCTGCCCCTGACAATGTTGACAGTGGGCCTGGGATGGGCCTGCCCCTGACAGTGTTGACAGTGCCCCTGCCCCTGACAGTGTTGACAGTGGGCCTGGGAGGGGCCTGCCCCAGACAGTGTTGACAGTGGGGTGGGGAGGGGCCTGCCCCTGACAGTGTTGACAGTGGGCTTGGGAGGGGACTGCCCCTGACAGTGTTGACAGTGGGCCTGGGAGGGACCTGCCCCAGACAGTGTTGACAGTGGGCTTGGGAAGGGACTGCCCCTGAAAGTGGTGACAGTGGGCCCTGGGATGGGCCTGCCCCTGACAGTGGGCCTGGGACAGTCCTGCCCCTGACAGTGTTGACAGTGGGCCCAGGGATGGGCCTGCCCCTGACAGTGTTGACAGTGGGCCCTGGGGTGGGCCTGCCCCTGACTCTGTTGACTGTGGGCCCTGGGATGGGCCTGCCCCTGACAGGGTTGACAGTGCGCCTGCCCCTGACAGTGTTGACAGTGGGCCTGGGACAGTCCTGCCCTTGACAGTGTTGACTGTGGGCCCTGGGATGGGCCTGCCCCTGACAGGGTTGACAGTGCGCCTGCCCCTGACAGTGTTGACAGTGGGCCTGGGACAGTCCTGCCCTTGACAGTGTTGACTGTGGGCCCTGGGGTGGGCCTGCCCCTGACAGGGTTGACAGTGCTCCTGCCCCTGACAGTGTTGACAGTGGGGCTGGGACAGTCCTGCCCTTGACAGTGTTGACTGTGGGCCCTGGGATGGGCCTGCCCCTGACAGTGTTGACAGTGGGCCCTGGGATGGGCCTGCCCCTGACAGTGTTGACAGTGGACCTGGGAGGGGCCTGCCCCTGACAGTGTTGACAGTGGGCCTGGGACAGTCCTGCCCCTGACAGTGTTGACAGTGGACCTGGGAGGGGCCTGCCCCTGACAGTGTTGACAGTGGGCCTGGGACAGTCCTGCCCCTGACAGTGTTGACAGTGGACCTGGGAGGGGCCTGCCCCTGACAGTGTTGACAGTGGGCCTGGGACAGTCCTGCCCCTGACAGTGTTGACAGTGGGCCTGGGAGGGGCCTGCCCCTGACAGTGTTGACAGTGGGCCCTGGGACGGGCCTTCCCCTGACAGGGTTGACAGTGGGCTTGGGAGGGGCCTGCCCCTGACAGTGTTGACAGTGGGCGCTGGGATGGGCCTGCCCCTGAGAGTGTTGACAGTGGGCTTGGGAGGGGCCTGCCCCTGACAGTGTTGACAGTGGGCCCTGGGATGGGCCTGCCCCTGAGAGTGTTGACAGTGGGCCTGGGAGGGGTCTGCCACTGACAGTGTTGACAGTGGGCCTGGGAGGGGTCTGCCACTGACAGTGTTGACAGTGGGCCCTGGGATGGGCCTGCCCCTGACAGTGTTGACAGTGGGCCCTGGGACGGGCCTTCCCCTGACAGGGTTGACAGTGGGCTTGGGAGGGGCCTGCCCCTGAGAGTGTTGACAGTGGGCTTGGGAGGGGCCTGCCCCTGACAGTGTTGACAGTGGGCCCTGGGATGGGCCTGCCCCTGAGAGTGTTGACAGTGGGCCTGGGAGGGGTCTGCCACTGACAGTGTTGACAGTGGGCCTGGGAGGGGTCTGCCACTGACAGTGTTGACAGTGGGCCCTGGGATGGGCCTGCCCCTGACAGTGTTGATAGTGGCCCTGGGAGAGGCCTGCCCCGACAGGGTTGACAGTGGGCCTGGGAGGTGCCTGCCCCTGACAGAGTTGATAGTGCGCCTGCCAATGACAGTGTTGACAGTGGGCCCTGGGATGGGCCTGCCCCTGACAGTGTTGACAGTGGCCCTGGGAGGGGTCTGCCCCTAACAGTGTTGACAGTGGGCCTGGGAGGGACCTGCCCCAGACAGTGTTGACAGTGGGCTTGGGAGGGGACTGCCCCTGAAAGTGATGACAGTGGGCCCTGGGATGGGCGTGCCCCTGACAGTGGGCCTGGGACAGTCCTGCCCCTGACAGTGTTGACAGTGGGCCTGGGATGGGCCTGCCCCTGACAGTGTTGACAGTGCCCCTGCCCCTGACAGTGTTGACAGTGGGCCTGGAACAGTCCTGCCCTTGACAGTGTTGACTGTGGGCCCTGGGATGGGCCTGCCCCTGACAGTGTTGACAGTGGGCCCTGGGACAGTCCTGCCCCTGACAGTGTTGACAGTGGGCCCTGGGACAGTCCTGCCCCTGACAGTGTTGACAGTGGGCCTGGGAGGGGCCTGCCCCTGACAGTGTTGACAGTGGGCCCTGGGATGGGCCTGCCCCTGACAGTGTTGACAGTGGGCCTGGGAGGGGCCTGCCCCTGAGAGTGTTGACAGTGGGCCCTGGGATGGGCCAGCCCCTGACAGTGGGCCCTGGGATGGGCCTGCCCCTGACAGTGTTGACAGTGGGCCTGGGAGGGGCCTGCCCCTGAGAGTGTTGACAGTGGGGTTGGGAGGGGCCTGCCCCTGAGAGTGTTGACAGTGGGCCTGGGACAGGCCTGCCCCTGACAGTGTTGACAGTGGGCCTGGGAGGCGCATGCCCCTGACAGTGTTGACAGTGGGCCTGGGATGGGCCTGCCCCTGACAGTGTTGACAGTGGGCCTGGGACAGTCCTGCCCCTGACAGTGTTGACAGTGGGCCTGGGACAGTCCTGCCCCTGACAGTGTTGACAGTGGACCTGGGAGGGGCCTGCCCCTGACAGTGTTGACAGTGGGCCTGGGACAGTCCTGCCCCTGACAGTGTTGACAGTGGGCCTGGGAGGGGCCTGCCCCTGACAGTGTTGACAGTGGGCCTGGGAAAGAGCTGCCCCTGACAGGGTTGACAGTGGGCTTGGGAGGGGCCTGCCCCTGAGAGTGTTGACAGTGGGCTGGGGAGGGGCCTGCCACTGACAGTGTTGACAGTGGGCCCTGGGATGGGCCTGCCCCTGGCAGTGTTGACTGTGGGCCTGGGATGGGCCTGCCCCTTACAGTGTTGCCAGTGGGCCTGGGAGGGGCCTGCCCCTGACAGTGTTGACAGTGGGCTTGGGAGGGGCTGCCCCTGAGAGTGTTGACAGTGGGCCTGGGAGGCGCATGCCCCTGACAGTGTTGACAGTGGACCTGGGAGGGGCCTGCCCCTGACAGTGTTGACAGTGGGCCTGGGACAGTCCTGCCCCTGACAGTGTTGACAGTGGGCCTGGGAGGGGCCTGCCCCTGACAGTGTTGACAGTGGGCCCTGGGGTGGGCCTGCCCCTGGCAGTGTTGACTGTGGGCCTGGGATGGGCCTGCCCCTTACAGTGTTGCCAGTGGGCCTGGGAGGGGCCTGCCCCTGACAGTGTTGACAGTGGGCTTGGGAGGGCCTGCCCCTGAGAGTGTTGACAGTGGGCCCTGGGATGCGCCTGCCCCTGACAGTGTTGACAGTGGGCCTGGGAGGGGCCTACCACTGACAGTGGGTTTGGCAGGGGCCTGTCCCTGACAGTGTTGACAGTGGGCCCTGGGATGGGCCTGCCCCTGACAGTGTTGATAGTGGCCCTGGGAGAGGCCTGCCCCTGACAGTGTTGACAGTGGGCCCTGGGAGAGGCCTGCCCCGACAGGGTTGACAGTGGGCCTGGGAGGTGCCTGCCCCTGACAGTGTTGACAGTGCGCCTGCCAATGACAGTGTTGACAGTGGGCCCTGGGATTGGCCTGCCCCTGACAGTGTTGACAGTGGCCCTGGGAGGGGTCTGCCCCTAACAGTGTTGACAGTGGGCCTGGGAGGGGCCGACCCCTGACAGTGTTGACAGTGGGCGTGGGACAGGCCTGCCCCTGATAGTGTTGACAGTGGGCCCTGGGACGGGCCTGCCCCTGACAGTGTTGGCAGTGGCCCTGGGACAGTCCTGCCCCTGACAGTGTTGACAGTGGCCCTGGGACAGGCCTGCCCCTGACAGTGTTGACAGTGGGCCTGGGACAGGCCTGCCCCTGACAGTGTTGACAGTGGGCCTGGGACAGTCCTGCCCCTGACAGTGTTGACAGTGGGCCTGGGACAGGCCTGCCCCTGACAGTGTTGACAGTGGGCGCTGGGACAGTCCTGCCTCTGACAGTGGGGCCTCGGAGGGGCCTGTCCCTGACAGTGTTGACAGTGGGCCTGGGAGGGGCCTGTCCCTGACAGTGTTGACAGTGGGCCTGGGAGGGGCCTGCCCCTGACAGTGTTGACAGTGGGCCTGGGAGGGGCCTTCCCCCTGACAGTGTTGACAGTGGGCCTGGGACAGGCCTGCCCCTGACAGTGTTGACAGTGGGCCTGGGAGGGGCCTGCCCCTGACAGTGTTGACAGTGGGGCCTGGGAAAGGCCTGCCCTTGACAGTTTTGACAGTGGGCCTAGGACGGGCCTGCACCTGACAGTGTTGACAGTGGGCCTGGGACAGGCCTGCCCCTGACAGTGTTGACAATGGGCCTGGGACAGGCATGCCCCTTACAGTGTTGACAGTGGGCCCTGGGACAGTCCTGCCCCTGACAGTGTTGACAGTGGGCCTGGGAGGGGCCTGCCCCTGACAGTGTTGACAGTGGGCCTGGGAGGGGCCTGCCCCTGGCAGTGTTGACAGTGGGCCTGGGAGGGGCCTGCCCCTGGCAGTTGACAGTGGGCCTGGGAGGAGCCTGCCCCTGACAGTGTTGACAGTGGGCTTGGGAGGGGCCTGCCCCTGACAGGGTTGACAGTGGGCCTGGGATGGGCCTGCCCCTGACAGGGTTGACAGTGGGCCTGGGAGGGGCCTGCCCGTGACAGTGTTGACAGTGGGCCTGCCCCTGACAGGGTTGACAGTGGGCCTGGGATGGGCCTGCCCCTGACAGTGTTGACAGTGGGCCTGGGATGGGCCTGCCCCTGACAGTGTTGACAGTGGGCTTGGGAGGGGCCTGCCCCTGACAGTGTTGACAGTGGGCCTGGGATGGGCCTGCCCCTGACAGTGTTGACAGTGGGCCTGGGACAGTCCTGCCCCTGACAGTGTTGACAGTGGGCCTGGGATGGGCCTGCCCCTGACAGTGTTGACAGTGGGCCCTGGGATGGGCCTGCCCCTGACATTGTTGACAGTGGGCCTGGGACAGTCCTGCCCCTGACAGTGTTGACAGTGGGCCCTGGGATGGGCCTGCCCCTGACAGTGTTGACAGTGGGCCTGGGACAGTCCTGCCCCTGACAGTGTTGACAGTGGGCCCTGGGATGGGCCTGCCCCTGACATTGTTGACAGTGGGCCTGGGACAGTCCTGCCCCTGACAGTGTTGACAGTGGGCCCTGGGATAGTCCTGCCCCTGACAGTGTTGACAGTGGGCCTGGGACAGTCCTGCCCCTGACAGTGTTGACAGTGGGCCCTGGGATAGTCCTGCCCCTGGCAGTGTTGACAGTGGGCCTGGGAGGGGCCTGCCCCTGACAGTGTTGACAGTGGGCCCTGGGATAGTCCTGCCCCTGGCAGTGTTGACAGTGGGCCCTGGGATAGTCCTGCCCCTGACATTGTTGACAGTGGGCCTGGGACAGTCCTGCCCCTGACAGTGTTGACAGTGGGCCCTGGGATAGTCCTGCCCCTGGCAGTGTTGACAGTGGGCCTGGGAGGGGCCTGCCCCTGACAGTGTTGACAGTGGGCCCTGGGATAGTCCTGCCCCTGGCAGTGTTGACAGTGGGCCCTGGGATAGTCCTGCCCCTGACAGCGTTGACAGTGGGCCTGGGATGGGCCTGCCCCTGACAGTGTTGACAGTGGGCCCTGGGATAGTCCTGCCCCTGGCAGTGTTGACAGTGGGCCTGGGAGGGGCCTGCCCGAGTGTCCGCTGATGGCCTCTCTCTCTCCCGCTGATTGACATAAGACCATAAGACATAGGAGCGGAAGTAAGGCCATTCGGCCCATTGAGTCCACTGCACCATTCAATCATGGCTGATTTACCCGCTCTCTCTCCATAGCCCTTAATTCCTCGAGAAATCAAGAATTTATCAACTTCTGTCTTAAAGACACTCAACGTCCCGGCCTCCACCGCCCTCTGTGGCAATGAATTCCACAGACCCACCACTCTCTGGCTGCAGACATTTCTCCTCATCTCTGTGATCTCTGACATCCCCGGCCCCGCCCCCGTTCTCCACTGACCGACACCCTCTCGCTCTCCCCAGCCCCGCCCCCTGGCCCGGCCCCGCCCCCTTTCTCCACTGACGGACACCCTCTCGCTCTCCACGGCCCCGCCCCCTGGCCCGGCCCCGCCCCCGTTCTCCACTGACCGACACCCTCTCGCTCTCCACGGCCCCGCCTCCTGGCCCGGCCCCGCCTCCTTTCTCCACTGACGGACACCCTTTCGCTCTCCCCGGCCCCGCCCCCTGGCCCGGCCCCACCCCCTTTCTCCACTGACGGACACCCTCTCGCTCTCCCCGGCCCCACCCCCTGGCGCGGCCCCGCCCTCTTTCTCCACTGACGGACACCCTCTCGCTCTCCCCGGCCCCACCCCCTGGCGCGGCCCCGCCCTCTTTCTCCACTGACGGACACCCTTTCGCTCTCCCCGGCCCCGCCCCCTGGCCCGGCCCCGCCCCCTTTCTCCACTGACGGACACCCTCTCGCTCTCCCCGGCCCCTTTCTCCACTGACGGACACCCTCTCGCTCTCCCCGGCCCCACCCCCTGGCGCGGCCCCGCCCTCTTTCTCCACTGACGGACACCCTCTCGCTCTCCCCGCCCCCCGCCCACGCTCCCCGCCCCCGACCCGGTACCCACGGCGCCGATCTCCGCTGATGGACTCTCTCTCTCCCGCTGATTGACATCCCAAGACCCATGCCCCGTGGCGTGGCCCGGGCTCCGCCCCTTGGCCCCACCCCTGCCCCTGACCAACGGCGCCGATCTCCACTGATGGACTCTCTCTCCCGCTGATTGACACCCCGGGGCCCTGACCCGGTCCAAGGCCTTGGCCCCGCCCCGGGTCCCTGGCCTTGGCCCCGCCCACGGTCCTTGGCCCCGCCCCCCGACTCCGCGCTCTGATGGACTCTCTCTCCCACTGATTGACACCCCGGGGCCCTGCCCCCAGACCCTGGCCCCGCCCCCCGACTCTGATGGACTCTCTCTCCCGCTGATTGACACCCAGGGGCCCTGCCCCCAGACCCTGGCCCCGCCCCCCGACTCTGATGGACTCTCTCTCCCGCTGATTGACACCGCGGGACCCTGCCCTTCCCTGCCCCCGGCCCCGCCCCCCGACTCCGCGCTCTGATGGCCTCTCTCCCGCTGATTGACACCCCGGTGCCCTGCCCTACCCCCGGTGCCCTGCCCTGCCACCGGCCCCTCGCCCCGCCCCCGGACCCTCGCCCCGCCCCCGGCCCCGCCCCCGGCCCCGCCCCCCGACTCCGCGCTCTGATGGACTCTCTCTCCCGCTGATTGACACCCCGGTGCCCTGCCCCCGGCCCCTGGACCCGCCCCCGGCCCCGCCCCCCGACTCCGCGCTCTGATGGACTCTCTCTCCCGCTGATTGACACCGCGGTGCCCCGCCCCCGGCCCCGCCCCCCGGTACGCGCTCTGATGGACTCTCTCCCGCTGATTGACACCGCGGTGCCCCGCCCCCCGCCCCCCGCCCCCGCCCCCGCCCCCGCCCCCGCCCCCGCCCCCCGCCCCCGCCCCCGCCCCCCGCCCCCGCCCCCGCCCCCGCCCCCGCCCCCCGGCTCCGCGCTCTGATGGACTCTCTCGCTGAGGTGACGCTCGGCCTCTGCCGGAACTCCCGCTTCCTGAGGCCGCTCACCGTCCACTTCACCCAGGTGGGTGCCCGCGGCCCGTCCCACAACCCAGGCCCCGGACCCCATCCGGATCAGCCCCATCCGGATTGGTCTCTGGGTGATTGGGGATCCGGATTGGTCTCTGGGTGATTGGGGATCCGGATTGGTCTCTGGGTGATTGGGGATCCGGATTGGTCTCTGGGTGATTGGGGATCCGGATTGGTCTCTGGGTGATTGGGGATCCGGATTGGTCTCTGGGTGTGATTGTGGATCCGGATTGGTCTCTGGGTGATTGTGGATCCGGATTGGTCTCTGGGTGATTGGGGATCCGGATTGGTCTCTGTGTGATTGGGGATCCGGATTGGTCTCTGGGTGATTGGGGATCCGGATTGGTCACTGGGTGATTGGGGATCCGGATTGGTCACTGGATGATTGGGGATCCGGATTGGTCACTGGGTGATTGGGGATCCGGATTGGTCACTGGATGATTGGGGATCCGGATTGGTCTCTGGGTGATTGGAGATCCGGATTGGTCTCTGGGTGTGATTGGGGATCCGGATTGGTCTCTGGGTGATTGGGGATCCGGATTGGTCTCTGGGTGTGATTGGGGATCCGGATTGGTCTCTGGGTGATTGGGGATCCGGATTGGTCTCTGGGTGATTGGGGATCCGGATTGGTCACTGGGTGATTGGGGATCCGGATTGGTCACTGGGTGATTGTGGATCCGGATTGGTCTCTGGGTGATTGGGGATCCGGATTGGTCACTGGGTGATTGGGGATCCGGATTGGTCTCTGGGTGATTGGGGATCCGGATTGGTCTCTGGGTGATTGGGGATCCGGATTGGTCACTGGGTGATTGGGGATACGGATTGGTCACCGGGTGATTGGGGACCCGGATTGGTCACTAGGTGATTGGGGATCCGGATTGGTCACTGGGTGATTGGGGATCCGGATTGGTCTCTGGGTGATTTGGATCCGGATTGGTCTCTGGGTGATTGGGATCCGGATTGGTCACTGGGTGTGATTGGGGATCCGGATTGGTCGCTGGGTGATTGGGGATCCGGATTGGTCTCTGGGTGATTGGGATCCGGATTGGTCACTGGGTGTGATTGGGGATCCGGATTGGTCACTGGGTGTGATTGGGGATCCGGATTGGTCGCTGGGTGATTGTGGATCCGGATTGGTCTCTGGGTGATTGGGGATCCGGATTGGTCTCTGGGTGATTGGGGATCCGGATTGGTCTCTGTGTGATTGGGGATCCGGATTGGTCGCTGGGTGATTGGGGATCCGGATTGGTCTCTGGGTGATTGGGGATCCGGATTGGTCACTGGGTGTGATTGGGGATCCGGATTGGTCGCTGGGTGATTGTGGATCCGGATTGGTCTCTGGGTGATTGGGGATCCGGATTGGTCTCTGGGTGATTGGGGATCCGGATTGGTCTCTGGGTGATTGGGGATCCGGATTGGTCACTCGGTGATTGGGGATCCGGATTGGTCTCTGGGTGATTGGGTATCCAGATTGGTCACTGGGTGTGATTGGGGATCCGGATTGGTCTCTGGGTGATTGGGATCCGGATTGGTCACTGGGTGTGATTGGGGATCCGGATTGGTCTCTGGGTGATTGGGGATCCGGATTGGTCGCTGGGTGATTGGGGATCCGGATTGGTCTCTGGGTGATTGGGGATCCGGATTGGTCGCTGGGTGATTGTGGATCCGGATTGGTCTCTGGGTGATTGGGGATCCGGATTGGTCTCTGGGTGATTGGGGATCCGGATTGGTCTCTGGGTGATTGGGGATCCGGATTAGTCTCTGTGTGATTGGGGATCCGGATTGGTCGCTGTGTGATTGGGGATCCGGATTGGTCACTAGGTGATTGGGGATCTGGATTGGTCTCTGGGTGATTGGGGATCCGGATTGGTCACTGGGTGATTGGGGATCCGGATTGGTCACTGGGTGATTGGGGATCTGGATTGGTCACTGGGTGATTGGGGATCCGGATTGGTCACTGGGTGATTGGGGATCTGGATTGGTCTCTGGGTGATTGGGGATCCGGATTGGTCACTGGGTGATTGGGGCTCTGGATTGGTCTCTGTGTGATTGGGGATCCGGATTGGTCGCTGGGTGATTGGGGATCCGGATTGGTCTCTGGGTGATTGGGGATCCGGATTGGTCTCTGGGTGATTGGGGATCCGGATTGGTCACTGGGTGATTGGGGATCCGGATTGGTCTCTGGGTGATTGGGTATCCGGATTGGTCACTGGGTGATTGGGGATCCGGATTGGTCACTGGGTGATTGGGAATCCGGATTGGTCTCTGGGTGATTGGGGATCCGGATTGGTCACTAGGTGATTGGGGATACGGATTGGTCTCTGGGTGATTGGGGATCCGGATTGGTCACTAGGTGATTGGGGATACGGATTGGTCTCTGGATGATTGGGGATCCGGATTGGTCTCTGGGTGATTGAGGATCCGGATTGGTCTCTGGGTGATTGAGGATCCGGATTGGTCTCTGGGTGATTGGGGATCCGGATTGGTCACTAGGTGATTGGGGATACGGATTGGTCTCTGGATGATTGGGGATCCGGATTGGTCTCTGGGTGATTGAGGATCCGGATTGGTCTCTGGGTGATTGAGGATCCGGATTGGTCTCTGGGTGATTGGGGATCCGGATTGGTCACTAGGTGATTGGGGATACGGATTGGTCTCTGGATGATTAGGGATCCGGATTGGTCTCTGGGTGATTGAGGATCCGGATTGGTCTCTGGGTGATTGAGGATCCGGATTGGTCTCTGGATGATTGGGGATCCGGATTGGTCACTGGGTGATTGGGGATACGGATTGGTCTCTGGATGATTGGGGATCCGGATTGGTCTCTGGGTGATTGGGGATCCGGATTGGTCTCTGGGTGATTGAGGATCCGGATTGGTCTCTGGATGATTGGGGATCCGGATTGGTCACTGGGTGATTGGGGATACGGATTGGTCTCTGGATGATTGGGGATCCGGATTGGTCGCTGGGTGATTGGGGATCCGGATTGGTCTCTGGGTGATTGAGGATCCGGATTGGTCACTGGGTGATTGGGGATCTGGATTGGTCTCTGGGTGATTGGGGATCCGGATTGGTCACTGGGTGATTGGGGATCTGGATTGGTCTCTGGGTGATTGGGGATCCGGATTGGTCACTGGGTGATTGGGGATCCGGATTGGTCTCTGGGTGATTGGGGATCCGGATTGGTCTCTGGGTGATTGGGGATCCGGATTGGTCTCTGGGTGATTGGGGATCCGGATTGGTCTCTGGGTGATTGGGGATCCGGATTGGTCTCTGGGTGATTGGGGATCCGGATTGGTCACTGGGTGATTTGGGATACGGATTGGTCTCTGGATGATTGGGGATCCGGATTGGTCGCTGGGTGATTGGGGATCCGGATTGGTCACTAGGTGATTGGGGATCCGGATTGGTCACTGGGTGATTGGGGATCCGGATTGGTCTCTGGGTGATTGGGGATCCGGATTGGTTTCTGGGTGATTGGGGATCCGGATTGGTCACTAGGTGATTGGGGATCCGGATTGGTCTCTGGGTGATTGAGGATCCGGATTGGTCACTGGGTGATTGGGGATCTGGATTGGTCTCTGGGTGATTGGGGATCCGGATTGGTCACTGGGTGATTGGGGATCTGGATTGGTCTCTGGGTGATTGGGGATCCGGATTGGTCACTGGGTGATTGGGGATCCGGATTGGTCTCTGGGTGATTGGGGATCCGGATTGGTCTCTGGGTGATTGGGGATCCGGATTGGTCTCTGGGTGATTGGGGATCCGGATTGGTCTCTGGGTGATTGGGGATCCGGATTGGTCTCTGGGTGATTGGGGATCCGGATTGGTCACTGGGTGATTTGGGATACGGATTGGTCTCTGGATGATTGGGGATCCGGATTGGTCGCTGGGTGATTGGGGATCCGGATTGGTCACTAGGTGATTGGGGATCCGGATTGGTCACTGGGTGATTGGGGATCCGGATTGGTCTCTGGGTGATTGGGGATCCGGATTGGTTTCTGGGTGATTGGGGATCCGGATTGGTCACTAGGTGATTGGGGATCCGGATTGGTCTCTGGGTGATTGGGGATCCGGATTGGTCACTGGGTGATTGGGGATCCGGATTGGTCACTAGGTGATTGGGGATCCGGATTGGTCACTGGGTGATTGGGGATCCGGATTGGTCACTGGGTGATTGGGGATACGGATTGGTCTCTGGATGATTGGGGATCCGGATTGGTCACTAGGTGATTGGGGATCCGGATTGGTCACTGGGTGATTGGGGATCCGGATTGGTCTCTGGGTGATTGGGGATCCGGATTGGTCTCTGGGTGATTGGGGATCCGGATTGGTCACTAGGTGATTGGGGATCCGGATTGGTCTCTGGGTGATTGGGGATCCAGATTGGTCACTGGGTGATTGGGGATCCGGATTGGTCACTAGGTGATTGGGGATCCGGATTGGTCACTGGGTGATTGGGGATCCGGATTGGTCACTGGGTGATTGGGGATCCGGATTGGTCTCTGGGTGATTGGGGATCCGGATTGGTCTCTGTGTGATTGGGGATCCGGATTGGTCACTGGGTGTGATTGGGGATCCGGATTGGTCACTAGGTGATTGGGATCCGGATTGGTCACTGGGTGATTGGGGATCCGGATTGGTCTCTGGGTGATTGGGATCCGGATTGGTCACTGGGTGATTGGGGATCCGGATTGGTCTCTGGGTGATTGGGGACCCGGATTGGTCTCTGGGTGATTGGGGATCCGGATTGGTCACTGGGTGATTGGGGATCCGGGTTGGTCTCTGGGTGATTGGGGATCCGGATTGGTCACTGGGTGATTGGGGATCCGGATTGGTCTCTGGGTGATTGGGGATCTGGATTGGTCTCTGGGTGATTGGGGATCCGGATTGGTCACTGGGTGATTGGGGATCCGGATTGGTCTCTGGGTGATTGGGGATCCGGATTGGTCACTGGGTGATTGGGGATCCGGATTGGTCTCTGGGTGATTGGGGATCCGGATTGGTCTCTGGGTGATTGGGGATCCGGATTGGTCACTGGGTGATTGGGGATCCGGATTGGTCTCTGGGTGATTGGGGATCTGGATTGGTCACTGGGTGATTGGGGATCCGGATTGGTCTCTGGGTGATTGGGGATCCGGATTGGTCTCTGGGTGATTGGGGATCCGGATTGGTCACTGGGTGATTGGGATCCGGATTGGTCATTAGGTGATTGGGGATCCGGATTGGTCTCTGGGTGACTGGGGATCCGGATTGGTCTCTGGGTGATTGGGGATCCGGATTGGTCTCTGGGTGATTGGGATCCGGATTGGTCACTAGGTGATTGGGGATCCGGATTGGTCACTGGGTGATTGGGGATCCGGATTGGTCAATGGGTGATTGGGGATACGGATTGGTCTCTGGATGATTGGGGATCCGGATTGGTCTCTGGGTGATTGGGGATCCGGATTGGTCTCTGGTGATTGGGGATCCGGATTGGTCTCTGGGTGATTGGGGATCTGGATTGGTCACTAGGTGTTTGGGGATCCGGATTGGTCACTAGGTGATTGGGGATCCGGATTGGTCTCTGGGTGATTGGGGATCCGGATTGGTCTCTGGGTGATTGGGGATCCGGATTGGTCACTGGGTGATTGGGGATCCGGATTGGTCACTGAGTGATTGGGGATCCGGATTGGTCACTGGGTGATTGGGGATCCGGATTGGTCACTGAGTGATTGGGGATCCGGATTGGACACTAGTTGATTGGGGATCCGGATTGGTCACTGGGTGATTGGGGATCCGGATTGGCTCTGGGTGATTGGGGATACGGATTGGTCACTGGGTGACTGGGGATCCGGATTGGTCACTGAGTGATTGGGGATCCGGATTGGTCACTGGGTGATTGGGGATCCGGATTGGTCTCTGGGTGATTGGGGATCCGGATTGGTCTCTGGGTGATTGGGGATCCGGATTGGTCTCTGGGTGATTGGGTATCCGGATTGGTCACTGGGTGATTGGGGATCTGGATTGGTCACTGGGTGATTGGGGATCCGGATTGGTCACTGAGTGATTGGGGATCCGGATTGGTCACTGGGTGATTGGGGATCCGGATTGGTCACTGAGTGATTGGGGATCCGGATTGGACACTAGTTGATTGGGGATCCGGATTGGTCACTGGGTGATTGGGGATCCGGATTGGCTCTGGGTGATTGGGGATACGGATTGGTCACTGGGTGACTGGGGATCCGGATTGGTCACTGAGTGATTGGGGATCCGGATTGGTCACTGGGTGATTGGGGATCCGGATTGGTCTCTGGGTGATTGGGGATCCGGATTGGTCTCTGGGTGATTGGGGATCCGGATTGGTCTCTGGGTGATTGGGTATCCGGATTGGTCACTGGGTGATTAGGGATCTGGATTGGTCACTGGGTGATTGGGGATCCGGATTGGTCTCTGGGTGATTGGGGATCCGGATTGGTCTCTGGGTGATTGGGGATCCGGATTGGTCACTAGGTGATTGGGGATCCGGATTGGTCTCTGGGTGATTGGGGATCCGGATTGGTCACTGGGTGTGATTGGGGATCCGGATTGGTCACTGGGTGATTGGGGATCCGGATTGGTCTCTGGGTGATTGGGGATCCGGATTGGTCTCTAGGTGATTGGGGATCCGGATTGGTCACTGGGTGATTGGGGATCCGGATTGGTCACTGTGTGATTGGGGATCCGGATTGGTCACTGTGTGATTGGGGATCCGGATTGGTCACTGAGTGATTGGGGATCCGGATTGGTCACTGGGTGATTGGGGATCCGGATTGGTCACTGGGAGATTGGGGATCCGGATTGGTCTCTGGGTGATTTGGTATCCGGATTGGTCTCTGGGTGATTGGGGATCCGGATTGGTCTCTGGGTGATTGGGCATCCGGAGTGGTCACTGGGTGATTGGGGATCTGGATTGGTCACTGGGTGATTGGGGATCCGGATTGATCTCTGGGTGATTGGGGATCCGGATTGGTCTCTGGGTGATTGGGGATCCGGATTGGTCACTGGGTGTGATTGGGGATCCGGATTGGTCACTGGGTGATTGGGGATCCGGATTGGTCACTGGGTGATTGGGGATCCGGATTGGTCTCTGGGTGATTGGGGATACGGATTGGTCACTGAGTGATTGGAGATCCGGATTGGTCTCTGGGTGATTGGGGATCCGGATTGGTCACTGAGCGATTGGGGATCCGGATTGGTCACTTAGTGATTGGGGATCCGGATTGGTCACTGTGTGATTGGGGATCCGGATTGGTCTCTGGGTGATTGGGGATCCGGATTGGTCTCTGGGTGATTGGGGATCCGGATTGGTCTCTGGGTGATTGGGGATCCGGATTGGTCTCTGTGTGATTGGGGATCCGGATTGGTCTCTGTGTGATTGGGGATCCGGATTGGTCTCTGGGTGATTGGGGATCCGGATTGGTCTCTGGGTGATTGGGGATCCGGATTGGTCACTGGGTGTGATTGGGGATCCGGATTGGTCACTGGGTGATTGGGGATCCGGATTGGTCATTGGGTGATTGGGGATCCGGATTGGTCACTTGGTGATTGGGGATCCGGATTGGTCACTAGGTGATTGGGGATCCGGATTGGTCACTAGGTGATTGGGGATCCGAATTGGTCACTGGGTGATTGGGGATCTGGATTGGTCGCTAGGTGATTGGGGATCCGGATTGGTCACTGGGTGATTGGGGATCCGGATTGGTCTCTGGGTGATTGGGGATCCGGATTGGTCTCTGGGTGATTGGGGATCCGGATTGGTCACTAGGTGATTGGGGATCCGGATTGGTCACTGGGTGTGATTGTGGATCCGGATTGGTCTCTGGGTGATTGGGGATCCGGATTGGTCTCTGGGTGATTGGGGATCTGGATTGGTCGCTAGGTGACTGGGGATCCGGATTGGTCACTGGGTGATTGGGGATCCGGATTGGTCTCTGGGTGATTGGGGATCCGGATTGGTCTCTGGGTGATTGGGGATCCGGATTGGTCACTAGGTGATTGGGGATCCGGATTGGTCACTGGGTGTGATTGTGGATCCGGATTGGTCTCTGGGTGATTGGGGATCCGGATTGGTCTCTGGGTGATTGGGGATCCGGATTGGTCTCTGGGTGATTGGGGATCCGGATTGGTCTCTGGGTGATTGGGGATCCGGATTGGTCACTAGGTGATTGGGGATCCGGATTGGTCTCTGGGTGATTGGGGATCCGGATTGGTCACTGGGTGATTGGGGATCCGGATTGGTCTCTGGGTGATTGGGGATCCGGATTGGTCACTGGATGATTGGGGATCCGGATTGGTCACTGGGTGATTGGGGATACGGATTGGTCACTGGGTGTAATTGGGGATCCGGATTGGTCTCAGGGTGATCGGGGATCCGGATTGGTCTCTGGGTGATTGGGGATCCGGATTGGTCAATAGGTGATTGGGGATCCGGATTGGTCTCTGGGTGATTGGGGATCCGGATTGGTCACTGGGTGATTGGGGATCCGGATTGGTCTCTGGGTAATTGGGGATCCGGATTGGTCTCTGGGTGATTGAGGATCCGGATTGGTCTCTGGGCGATTGGGGATCCGGATTGGTCTCTGGGTGATTGGGATCCGGATTGGTCACTGGGTGATTGGGGATCCGGATAGGTCTCTGTGTGATTGGGGATCCGGATTGGTCTCTGGGTGATTGGGGATCCGGATTGGTCACTGGGTGATTGGGGATCCGGATTGGTCTCTGGGTTATTGGGGATCCGGATTGGCCACTGGGTGATTGGGGATCCGGATTGGTCTCTGGGTGATTGGAGATCCGGATTGGTCTCTGGGTGATTGGGGATCCGGATTGGTCACTAGGTGATTGGGGATCCGGATTGGTCTCTGGGTGATTGGGGATCCGGATTGGTCACTGGGTGATTGGGGATCCGGATTGGTCACTGGGTAATTGGGGATCCGGATTGGTCTCTGGGTGATTGGGGATCCGGATTGGTCTCTGGGTGATTGAGGATCCGGATTGGTCTCTGGGCGATTGGGGATCCGGATTGGTCTCTGGGTGATTGGGATCCGGATTGGTCACTGGGTGATTGGGGATCCGGATTGGTCTCTGTGTGATTGGGGATCCGGATTGGTTTCTGGGTGATTGGGGATCCGGATTGGTCACTGGGTGATTGGGGATCCGGATTGGTCTCTGGGTGATTGGGGATCCGGATTGGTCACTGGGTTATTGGGGATCCGGATTGGTCTCTGGGTGATTGGAGATCCGGATTGGTCTCTGGGTGATTGGAGATCCGAATTGGTCACTAGGTGATTGGGGATCCGGATTGGTCTCTGTGTGATTGGGGATCTGGATTGGTCACTAGGTGATTGGGGATCCGGATTGGTCACTGGGTGATTGGGGATCACGATTGGTCTCTGGGTGTGATTGGGGATCCGGATTGGTCTCTTGGTGATTGGGGATCACGATTGGTCTCTGGGTGTGATTGGGGATCACGATTGGTCTCTGGGTGTGATTGGGGATCCGGATTGGTCTCTGGGTGATTGGGGATCCGGATTGGTCACTAGGTGATTGGGGATCCGGATTGGTCTCTGGGTGATTGGAGATCCGGATTGGTCTCTGGGTGATTGGGGATCCGGATTGGTCACTAGGTGATTGGGGATCCGGATTGGTCTCTGGGTGATTGGGGATCCGGATTGGTCACTGGGTGATTGGGGATCCGGATTGGTCACTGGGTAATTGGGGATCCGGATTGGTCTCTGGGTGATTGGGGATCCGGATTGGTCACTTAGTGATTGGGGATCCGGATTGGTCACTGTGTGATTGGGGATCCGGATTGGTCTCTGGGCGATTGGGGATCCGGATTGGTCTCTGGGTGATTGGGGATCCGGATTGGTCTCTGGGTGATTGGGGATCCGGATTGGTCTCTGTGTGATTGGGGATCCGGATTGGTCTCTGTGTGATTGGGGATCCGGATTGGTCTCTGGGTGATTGGGGATCCGGATTGGTCTCTGGGTGATTGGTGATCCGGATTGGTCACTGGGTGTGATTGGGGATCCGGATTGGTCACTGGGTGATTGGGGATCCGGATTGGTCATTGGGTGATTGGGGATCCGGATTGGTCACTTGGTGATTGGGGATCCGGATTGGTCACTAGGTGATTGGGGATCCGGATTGGTCACTAGGTGATTGGGGATCCGAATTGGTCACTGGGTGATTGGGGATCTGGATTGGTCGCTAGGTGATTGGGGATCCGGATTGGTCACTGGGTGATTGGGGATCCGGATTGGTCTCTGGGTGATTGGGGATCCGGATTGGTCTCTGGGTGATTGGGGATCCGGATTGGTCACTAGGTGATTGGGGATCCGGATTGGTCACTGGGTGTGATTGTGGATCCGGATTGGTCTCTGGGTGATTGGGGATCCGGATTGGTCTCTGGGTGATTGGGGATCTGGATTGGTCGCTAGGTGACTGGGGATCCGGATTGGTCACTGGGTGATTGGGGATCCGGATTGGTCTCTGGGTGATTGGGGATCCGGATTGGTCTCTGGGTGATTGGGGATCCGGATTGGTCACTAGGTGATTGGGGATCCGGATTGGTCACTGGGTGTGATTGTGGATCCGGATTGGTCTCTGGGTGATTGGGGATCCGGATTGGTCTCTGGGTGATTGGGGATCCGGATTGGTCTCTGGGTGATTGGGGATCCGGATTGGTCTCTGGGTGATTGGGGATCCGGATTGGTCACTAGGTGATTGGGGATCCGGATTGGTCTCTGGGTGATTGGGGATCCGGATTGGTCACTGGGTGATTGGGGATCCGGATTGGTCTCTGGGTGATTGGGGATCCGGATTGGTCACTGGATGATTGGGGATCCGGATTGGTCACTGGGTGATTGGGGATACGGATTGGTCACTGGGTGTAATTGGGGATCCGGATTGGTCTCAGGGTGATCGGGGATCCGGATTGGTCTCTGGGTGATTGGGGATCCGGATTGGTCAATAGGTGATTGGGGATCCGGATTGGTCTCTGGGTGATTGGGGATCCGGATTGGTCACTGGGTGATTGGGGATCCGGATTGGTCTCTGGGTAATTGGGGATCCGGATTGGTCTCTGGGTGATTGAGGATCCGGATTGGTCTCTGGGCGATTGGGGATCCGGATTGGTCTCTGGGTGATTGGGATCCGGATTGGTCACTGGGTGATTGGGGATCCGGATAGGTCTCTGTGTGATTGGGGATCCGGATTGGTCTCTGGGTGATTGGGGATCCGGATTGGTCACTGGGTGATTGGGGATCCGGATTGGTCTCTGGGTTATTGGGGATCCGGATTGGCCACTGGGTGATTGGGGATCCGGATTGGTCTCTGGGTGATTGGAGATCCGGATTGGTCTCTGGGTGATTGGGGATCCGGATTGGTCACTAGGTGATTGGGGATCCGGATTGGTCTCTGGGTGATTGGGGATCCGGATTGGTCACTGGGTGATTGGGGATCCGGATTGGTCACTGGGTAATTGGGGATCCGGATTGGTCTCTGGGTGATTGGGGATCCGGATTGGTCTCTGGGTGATTGAGGATCCGGATTGGTCTCTGGGCGATTGGGGATCCGGATTGGTCTCTGGGTGATTGGGATCCGGATTGGTCACTGGGTGATTGGGGATCCGGATTGGTCTCTGTGTGATTGGGGATCCGGATTGGTTTCTGGGTGATTGGGGATCCGGATTGGTCACTGGGTGATTGGGGATCCGGATTGGTCTCTGGGTGATTGGGGATCCGGATTGGTCACTGGGTTATTGGGGATCCGGATTGGTCTCTGGGTGATTGGAGATCCGGATTGGTCTCTGGGTGATTGGAGATCCGAATTGGTCACTAGGTGATTGGGGATCCGGATTGGTCTCTGTGTGATTGGGGATCTGGATTGGTCACTAGGCGATTGGGGATCCGGATTGGTCACTGGGTGATTGGGGATCACGATTGGTCTCTGGGTGTGATTGGGGATCCGGATTGGTCTCTTGGTGATTGGGGATCACGATTGGTCTCTGGGTGTGATTGGGGATCACGATTGGTCTCTGGGTGTGATTGGGGATCCGGATTGGTCTCTGGGTGATTGGGGATCCGGATTGGTCACTAGGTGATTGGGGATCCGGATTGGTCTCTGGGTGATTGGAGATCCGGATTGGTCTCTGGGTGATTGGGGATCCGGATTGGTCACTAGGTGATTGGGGATCCGGATTGGTCTCTGGGTGATTGGGGATCCGGATTGGTCACTGGGTGATTGGGGATCCGGATTGGTCACTGGGTAATTGGGGATCCGGATTGGTCTCTGGGTGATTGGGGATCCGGATTGGTCTCTGGGTGATTGAGGATCCGGATTGGTCTCTGGGCGATTGGGGATCCGGATTGGTCTCTGGGTGATTGGGATCCGGATTGGTCACTGGGTGATTGGGGATCCGGATTGGTCTCTGTGTGATTGGGGATCCGGATTGGTCTCTGGGTGATTGGGGATCCGGATTGGTCACTGGGTGATTGGGGATCCGGATTGGTCTCTGGGTGATTGGGGATCCGGATTGGTCACTGGGTTATTGGGGATCCGGATTGGTCACTGGGTGATTGGGCAACCGGATTGGCCACTGGGTGATTGGGGATCCGGATTGGTCTCTGTGTGATTGGGGATCGGGATTGGTCTCTGGGTGATTGGGGATCCGGATTGGTCTCTGGGTGATTGGGGATCCGGATCGGTAACTTGGTGTGATTGGGGATCCGGATTGGTCACTGGGCGATTGGGGATCCGGATTGGTCACTGGGTGATTGGGGATCACGATTGGTCTCTGGGTGTGATTGGGGATCCGGATTGGTCACTGTGTGATTGGGGATCCGGATTGGTCTCTGGGTGATTGGGATCCGGATTGGTCACTGGGTGATTGGGGATCCGGATTGGTCACTGTGTGATTGGGGATCCGGATTGGTCTCTGGATGATTGGGATCCGGATTGGTCTTTGGGTGATTGGGGATCCGGATTGGTCTCTGGGTGATTGGGGATCCGGATTGGTCTCTGGGTGATTGGGGATCCGGATTGGTCTCTGGGTGATTGGGATCCGGATTGGTCTCTGGGTGATTGGGGATCCGGATTGGTCTCTGTGTGATTGGGGATCCGGATTGGTCACTAGGTGATTGGGGATCCGGATTGGTCTCTGGGTGATTGGGGATCTGGATTGGTCTCTGGGTGATTGGGGATCCGGATTGGTCTCTGGGTGATTGGGATCCGGATTGGTCTCTGGGTGATTGGGGATCCGGATTGGTCTCTGGGTGATTGGGTATCCGGATTGGTCACTGGGTGATTGAGGATCCGGATTGGTCGCTGGGTGATTGTGGATCCGGATTGGTCTCTGGGTGATTGGGGATCCGGATTGGTCTCTGGGTGATTGGGGATCCGGATTGGTCACTGGGTGATTGGGGATCCGGATTGGTCTCTGGGTGATTGGGGATCCGGATTGGTCTCTGGGTGATTAGGGATCCGGATTGTTCACTGGGTGATTGGGGTTCCGGACTGGTCTCTGGGTGATTGGGGATCCGGATTGGTCACTGGGTGATTGGGGATCCGGATTGATCTCTGGGTGATTGGGGATCCGGATTGGTCACTGGGTGTGATTGTGGATCCGGATTGGTCTCTGGGTGATTGGGGATCCGGATTGGTCTCTGGGTGATTGGGGATCCGGATTGGTCACTGGGTGATTGGGGATCCGGATTGGTCTCTGTGTGATTGGGGATCCGGATTGGTCTCTTGGTGATTGGGGATCCGGATTGGTCTCTGGGTGATTGGGGTTCCGGACTGGTCTCTGGGTGATTGGGGATCTGGATTGGTCTCTGGGTGTGATTGGGGATCCGGATTGTTCACTGGGTGATTTTTGGATCCGGATTGGTCACCGGGTGTGATTTGGGATCCGGATTGTTCACTGGGTGACTTGGAATCCTGATTGTTCACTGGGTGACTTGGAATCTGGATTGGTCACTGGGTGATTGGGGATCCGGATTGGTCTCTGGGTGATTGGGGATCCGGATTGGTCACTGAGTGATTGGGGATCCGGATTGGTCACTGAGTGATTGGGGATCCGGATTGGTCACTGAGTGATTGGGGATCCGGATTGGTCTCTGGGTGATTGGGGATCCGGATTGGTCGCTGGGTGATTGGGGATCCGGATTGGTCACTGGGTGATTGGGGATCCGGATTGGTCACTGAGTGATTGGGGATCCGGATTGGTCGCTGGGTGATTGGGGATCCGGATTGGTCTCTGGGTGATTGGGGATCCGGATTGGTCACTAGGTGATTGGGGATCCGGATTGGTCTCTGGGTGATTGGGGATCCAGATTGGTCACTGGGTGATTGGGGATCCGGATTGGTCACTGGGTGATTGGGGACCCGGATTGGTCTCTGGGTGTGATTGGGGATCCGGATTGGTCACTGGATGATTGGGGATCCGGATTGGTCACTGGGTGATTGGGGATCCGGATTGGTCTATGGGTGATTGGGGATCCGGATTGGTCTCTGGGTGATTGGAGATCCGGATTGGTCACTGGGTGTGATTGGGGATCCGGATTGGTCTCTGTGTGATTGGGGATCCGGATTGGTCACTGGGTGATTGGGGATCACGATTGGTCTCTGGGTGTGATTGGGGATCCGGATTGGTCTCTGGGTGATTGGGGATCCGGATTGGTCTCTGGGTGTTTGGGGATCCGGATTGGTCACTGTGTGATTGGGGATCCGGATTGGTCACTGGGTGATTGGGGATCCGGATTGGTCACTGAGTGATTGGGGATCCGGATTGGTCTCTGGGTGATTGGGGATCCGGATTGGTCACTGAGTGATTGGGGATCCGGATTGGTCTCTGGGTGATTGGGATCCGGATTGGTCTCTGGGTGATTGGGATCCGGATTGGTCACTGGGTGATTGGGGATCCGGATTGGTCACTAGGAGATTGGGGATCCGGATTGGTCTCTGGGTAATTGGGGATCCGGATTGGTCTCTGGTTGATTGGGGATCCGGATTGGCCTCTGTGTGATTGGGGATCCGGATTGGTCTCTGGGTGATTGGGGTTCCGGACTGGTCTCTGGGTGTGATTGGGGATCCGGATTGGTCTCTGGGTGATTGGGGATCCGGATTGGTCACTGGGTGATTGGGAATCCGGATTGGTCTCTGGGTGATTGGGGATCCGGATTGGTCACTAGGTGATTGGGGATCCGGATTGGTCTCTGGGTGATTGGGGATCCGGATTGGTCTCTGGGTGATTGGGGATCCGGATTGGTCACTGGGTGATTGTGGGTCCGGATTGGTCACTGGGTGATTGGGGATCCGGATTGGTCTCTGGGTGATTGGGGATCCGGATTGGTCACTGGGTGATTGGGGATCCGGATTGGTCACTGGGTGATTGGGGATCCGGATTGGTCTCTGGGTGATTGGGGATCCGGATTGGTCACTGGGTGATTGGGGATCCGGATTGGTCACTGGGTGATTGGGGATCCGGACTGGTCTCTGGGTGATTGGGGATCCGGACTGGTCTCTGGGTGATTGGGGATCCGGATTGGTCACTGGGTGATTGGGGATCCGGATTGGTCTCTGGGTGATTGGGGATCCGGACTGGTCTCTGGGTTATTGGGCATCCGGACTGGTCTCTGGGTGATTGGGGATCCGGATTGGTCACTGAGTGATTGGGGATCCGGATTGGTCACTGGGTGATTGGGGATCCGGATTGGTCTTTGGGTGATTTTTGGATCCGGATTGGTCTCTGGGTGATTGGGGATCCGGATTGGTCTCTGCGTGATTGGGGATCCGGATTGGTCACTGTGTGTGATTGGGGATCCGGATTGGTCACTGGGTGATTGGGGATCCGGATTGGACTCTGGGTGTGATTGGGGATCCGGATTGGTCACTGGGTGTTTGGTGATCCGGATTGGTCACTGGGTGTGATTGGGATCTGGATTGTCCACTGGGTGATTTTTGGATCCGGATTGGTCACTGGGTGTGATTTAGGATCCGGATTGGTCACTGGGTGTGATTGGGGATCCGGATTGTCCACTGGGCGATTTTTGGATCCGGATTGGTCACTGGGTGTGATTTAGGATCCGGATTGTTCACTGGGTGATTTTTGGATCAGGATTGGTCTCTGGGTGATTGGGGATCCGGATTGGTCTCTGGGTGATTGGGGTTGCGGATTGGTCTCTGCGTGCGATTGGCGATCCGGATTGGTCATTGGGTGATTGGGTATCCGGATTGGTCTCTGGGTGATTGGGGATCCGGATTGGTCTCTGGGTGTGATTGGGGATCCGGATTGGTCTCTGCGTGCGATTGGCGATCCTGATTGGTCTCTGGGTGATTGGGTATCCGGATTGGTCTCTGGGTGATTGGGGATCCGGATTGGTCTCTGGGTGTGATTGTTGATTCCAGCCTTGGGTGACTGTGTGGAGTTTGCACGTTCTCTCCGTGTCTGCGTGGGTTTCTCCGGCTGCTCCGATTTCCACCCACAGTCCAAAGATGTCCAGTTTCGGTGGATTGGCCATGCTAACTTACCCCTTAGTGTCTAAGGATGTGTCGGTTAGGTGGGGTTATGGGGATAGGGTGGGGGAGTGCGACTAGGTAGGATGCTCTTTTGGACGGTCGGTGCAGATCTTGTGGCCCGAATGGCCTCCTTGTGTGCTCTAGCCGTTCTATGGTTCTAAGGTCTTAGCAAGTTAGTGAAACACGATTTACCATTGATAAAAACCAAGCCGAGTCTGATGGATTGCATTTTGAGTTCCCAAATGTCCTGTTATTGATTGCTTAAGAATGGATTCTAACAATTTTGCAATGCCAGATGTCTCTAGCTTCCTCCTTTTTTGAAGTTGATTGTGCCATTAGCATTTTTCCAATCAATTGAAACCTTTCCCCGCATTAAGGGAATTTTGGAATATTATAACCGATGAATCCATTATCTCCACTGCCATTCCTTTAAGACCCTAGGATGTCGGTCATCAGGCCTGGGGACTTTCCCACCATCAATCCATATCTGTTCTTTAGTCCTGTTTCCCTATTGATAATAGTTCTAAGTTCCTCCCATTCTATTATCTCTGCATTACCTGTACCTATAATAATAATAATTATTATTATTGTCACGAGTAGGCTTCAGTGAAGTTACTTTAAAAAGCCCCTCGTCGCCACATTCCGGCGCCTGTTCGGGGAGGTCGGCACGGGAATTGAACCCACGCTGCTGGCATTGTTCTGCATTAGAAGCCAGCTGTTTAGCCCACTGTGCTAAACCAGCCCCTAGCACTAGCGTCTAGTGCTAGATGCAGTTGAGGACTCTCGGTGTCTCCTCGTTGGAGTTTAGAAAGATGAAGGGGGAATCTCATTGAAAGTTACAGGATACTGCGAGGCCTGGATAGAGTGATTGTGGCGAGGATGTTTCCACTGGTCGGAGAAACGAGAACCAGAGGGCACTGCATTCCGACTAAAGGGACGATCCTTTAAAACAGAGATGAGGAGGAATTTCTTCAGCCAGAGGGTAGTGAATCTGTGAAACTCTTTGCCGCAGGAGGTTGTTGAGGCCAAATCACTGAGTGTCTTTAAGACAGAGATAGATAAGTTATGGGGAGAAGGCAGGAGAATGGGGGTGAGAAAAATATCAGCCATGATTGAATGGCGGAGCAGACTCGATGGGCCGAGTGGCCTAATTCTGCTCCGATGTCTTATGGTCTTATCCAAGCCCCTTCACATGAGCCAGGAGCTATTTGACCTTTGAGGGCAGCACACGTCATGTCCGGGACAGCTGGATTGTGAGCAGGAGACGATACCCTTGACCTGTTGCCAACACCTCCTAGGCTCCCACTCACCAATTGCTCAGATCAGCAACCACCAAGGTTTAATCTCATCCCAAACCATTAATTTACTAAAGGGACCTTTGGGAAGTAACATCTTTGTCAGGTTCAAATCCGTTTCAGAATTGTTTCGAGTCATGATGTCTGGACTAACCCTTTATTTCAGGCTCCTTTCACGAAGGTACAGCCCACAGCAGCCTGCCTGTGATGCCACACCCTGAGCTGCAATGCCGCACCATTACTTAGCAAATGACTGTTTCATATGATTTGAGATTCCACTCCCTCCTGGGCTGGTCCTGACCGGCCATGCCCGACTTGAGAGCCATTTCACAGGGTGGCAGGGTGCTAGCCTCTTTTCTGTGCCACCTGCAGGGGCGTGAGATGAAATGAGCTGTGTTAACCCCATTGCTGAATGGCGGCAGGCCCAGGGCACTTATTGCAGTAATTGTTCACATTCCGAGTCAGCACAATCAGTGGCTAGTGTGGAGAAGCACCCACCCGAATGCACACTGGAGGGTGCTCTCAGTGCGTGGTTAGTCAACCTAGCCCAGAGTTACAGAATTGTGACTGCGCTGGAGGAGGCCATTCGGCACATCCTGGCCGCACCAGCTCTCCAAATGAACAACTTACCTAGTGCCATTGCCCCCGCCAACTCCCTGTAAAGCCCCCTGCACATTCTTCCTTTTCAGACAACAGTCTAATTCCCCTGTGAAAGCTTCGATGGATCCAGCCTCCACCGCGCACTCAGACAGTGCATTCCGAACCCTAACCGCCTGCCGTGTGAAAAGGCTTTTTCCTCATGTCACTTCTGCTTCATTTACTTCAAATCTGTGCCCTCTCGTTCTCCACCCTTTCACGAGTGGTAACTGTTTCTCCCTGTCTACCCCTGTCCGGACCCGTGATGGTTTTGAGTACCTCCCAACCTTTTCTCTGAGGAAAGCAGACCCAACTTTCCCAATCTCTCTTCATAACTGAAGTTCCTCATCCTTGGAACCATTCTCGTGAACCTTTTGTGCACTCTCCCCACTGCTCTCGCATCCTTTCGAAAGCCCAGAACTGGACATAATATTCCAGCTGAAGCCTGGTGTCTTATACAAATTCAACCAAACCTCCTTGTGCTTGTACTCTGCCAGTCAGCGCTCCCGTTAGATTGCCCTGCCAGTCAGCACTCCCGTTAGATTACCCTGCCAGTCAGCGCTCCCGTCAGATTACCCTGCCAGTCAGAGCTCCCGTTAGATTACCCTGCCAGTCAGAGCTCCCGTTAGATTAGCCTGCCAGTCAGAGCTCCCGTCAGATTGCCCTGCCAGTCAGAGCTCCCGTCAGATTACCCTGCCAGTCAGAGCTCCCGTCAGATTACCCTGCCAGTCAGAGCTCCCGTTAGATTGCCCTGCCAGTCAGAGCTCCCGTCAGATTACCCTGCCAGTCAGCGCTCCCGTTAGATTGCCCTGCCAGTCAGAGCTCCCGTCAGATTACCCTGCCAGTCAGAGCTCCCGTCAGATTAGCCTGCCAGTCAGCCCTCCCGTTAGATTACCCTGCCAGTCAGAGCTCCCGTTAGATTGCCCTGCCAGTCAGAGCTCCCGTCAGATTACCCTGCCAGTCAGCACTCCCGTTAGATTACCCTGCCAGTCAGAGCTCCCGTTAGATTACCCTGCCAGTCAGCGCTCCCGTTAGATTGCCCTGCCAGTCAGAGCTCCCGTCAGATTGCCCTGCCAGTCAGAGCTCCCATCAGATTACCCTGCCAGTCAGCGCTCCCGTTAGATTGCCCTGCCAGTCAGCACACCCGTCAGATTACCCTGCCAGTCAGCGCTCCCGTTAGATTGCCCTGCCAGTCAGAGCTCCCATCAGATTACCCTGCCAGTCAGCGCTCCCGTTAGATTGCCCTGCCAGTCAGAGCTCCCGTTAGATTACCCTGCCAGTCAGAGCTCCCGTCAGATTACCCTGCCAGTCAGCACTCCCGTCAGATTACCCTGCCAGTCAGAGCTCCCATCAGATTACCCTGCCAGTCAGCACTCCCGTCAGATTACCCTGCCAGTCAGAGCTCCCGTTAGATTGCCCTGCCAGTCAGCGCTCCCGTTAGATTGCCCTGCCAGTCAGAGCTCCCATCAGATTACCCTGCCAGTCAGCGCTCCCGTTAGATTGCCCTGCCAGTCAGAGCTCCCGTTAGATTACCCTGCCAGTCAGAGCTCCCGTTAGATTACCCTGCCAGTCAGAGCTCCCGTCAGATTACCCTGCCAGTCAGAGCTCCCGTTAGATTACCCTGCCAGTCAGCACTCCCGTTAGATTAGCCTGCCAGTCAGAGCTCCCGTTAGATTACCCTGCCAGTCAGAGCTCCCGTTAGATTACCCTGCCAGTCAGCACTCCCGTTAGATTAGCCTGCCAGTCAGAGCTCCCGTTAGATTACCCTGCCAGTCAGAGCTCCCGTTAGATTACCCTGCCAGTCAGAGCTCCCGTCAGATTACCCTGCCAGTCAGCACTCCCGTTAGATTAGCCTGCCAGTCAGAGCTCCCGTTAGATTACCCTGCCAGTCAGCACTCCCGTTAGATTAGCCTGCCAGTCAGAGCTCCCGTTAGATTACCCTGCCAGTCAGAGCTCCCGTTAGATTACCCTGCCAGTCAGCACTCCCGTCAGATTACCCTGCCAGTCAGAGCTCCCGTTAGATTACCCTGCCAGTCAGAGCTCCCGTTAGATTACCCTGCCAGTCAGCGCTCCCGTTAGATTGCCCTGCCAGTCAGCGCTCCCGTTAGATTGCCCTGCCAGTCAGAGCTCCCGTCAGATTACCCTGCCAGTCAGAGCTCCCGTTAGATTGCCCTGCCAGTCAGAGCTCCCATCAGATTACCCTGCCAGTCAGAGCTCCCGTTAGATTACCCTGCCAGTCAGAGCTCCCGTTAGATTACCCTGCCAGTCAGAGCTCCCGTTAGATTACCCTGCCAGTCAGCACTCCCGTCAGATTACCCTGCCAGTCAGCACTCCCGTCAGATTACCCTGCCAGTCAGAGCTCCCGTCAGATTACCCTGCCAGTCAGCGCTCCCGTCAGATTGCCCTGCCAGTCAGCGCTCCCGTCAGATTGCCCTGCCAGTCAGCACTCCCGTTAGATTACCCTGCCAGTCAGAGCTCCCGTTAGATTGCCCTGCCAGTCAGAGCTCCCGTCAGATTACCCTGCCAGTCAGAGCTCCCATCAGATTGCCCTGCCAGTCAGAGCTCCCGTTAGATTACCCTGCCAGTCAGCACTCCCGTTAGATTACCCTGCCAGTCAGAGCTCCCGTCAGATTACCCTGCCAGTCAGCGCTCCCGTTAGATTAGCCTGCCAGTCAGCACTCCCGTCAGATTGCCCTGCCAGTCAGCACTCCCGTTAGATTACCCTGCCAGTCAGAGCTCCCGTCAGATTACCCTGCCAGTCAGCGCTCCCGTTAGATTAGCCTGCCAGTCAGCACTCCCGTCAGATTGCCCTGCCAGTCAGCACTCCCGTTAGATTACCCTGCCAGTCAGAGCTCCCGTCAGATTACCCTGCCAGTCAGAGCTCCCGTCAGATTGCCCTGCCAGTCAGAGCTCCCGTCAGATTGCCCTGCCAGTCAGCACTCCCGTTAGATTACCCTGCCAGTCAGAGCTCCCGTTAGATTACCCTGCCAGTCAGCACTCCCGTTAGATTGCCCTGCCAGTCAGAGCTCCCGTCAGATTACCCTGCCAGTCAGCACTCCCGTTAGATTAGCCTGCCAGTCAGAGCTCCCGTTAGATTACCCTGCCAGTCAGCACTCCCGTTAGATTAGCCTGCCAGTCAGAGCTCCCATCAGATTACCCTGCCAGTCAGAGCTCCCGTTAGATTGCCCTGCCAGTCAGAGCTCCCGTCAGATTACCCTGCCAGTCAGCACTCCCATCAGATTACCCTGCCAGTCAGAGCTCCCGTCAGATTGCCCTGCCAGTCAGAGCTCCCGTTAGATTGCCCTGCCAGTCAGAGCTCCCGTCAGATTACCCTGCCAGTCAGAGCTCCCGTCAGATTACCCTGCCAGTCAGCACTCCCGTTAGATTGCCCTGCCAGTCTGCGCTCCCGTTAGATTGCCCTGCCAGTCAGCACACCCGTCAGATTACCCTGCCAGTCAGCCCTCCCGTCAGATTACCCTGCCAGTCAGAGCTCCCGTCAGATTACCCTGCCAGTCAGCCCTCCCGTCAGATTACCCTGCCAGTCAGAGCTCCCGTCAGATTACCCTGCCAGTCAGCCCTCCCGTTAGATTGCCCTGCCAGTCAGAGCTCCCGTTAGATTGCCCTGCCAGTCAGCACTCCCGTTAGATTGCCCTGCCAGTCAGAGCTCCCGTCAGATTACCCTGCCAGTCTGCGCTCCCGTTAGATTGCCCTGCCAGTCAGAGCTCCCATCAGATTACCCTGCCAGTCAGCCCTCCCGTCAGATTACCCTGCCAGTCAGAGCTCCCGTCAGATTACCCTGCCAGTCAGAGCTCCCGTTAGATTGCCCTGCCAGTCAGAGCTCCCGTTAGATTGCCCTGCCAGTCAGAGCTCCCGTTAGATTGCCCTGCCAGTCAGCACTCCCGTTAGATTGCCCTGCCAGTCAGAGCTCCCGTCAGATTACCCTGCCAGTCTGCGCTCCCGTTAGATTGCCCTGCCAGTCAGAGCTCCCATCAGATTACCCTGCCAGTCAGCCCTCCCGTCAGATTACCCTGCCAGTCAGAGCTCCCGTCAGATTACCCTGCCAGTCAGAGCTCCCGTCAGATTACCCTGCCAGTCAGAGCTCCCGTCAGATTACCCTGCCAGTCAGAGCTCCCGTTAGATTACCCTGCCAGTCAGCACTCCCGTTAGATTACCCTACCAGTCAGAGCTCCCGTCAGATTACCCTGCCAGTCAGAGCTCCCGTCAGATTACCCTGCCAGTCAGAGCTCCCATCAGATTACCCTGCCAGTCAGAGCTCCCGTCAGATTACCCTGCCAGTCAGAGCTCCCGTCAGATTACCCTGCCAGTCAGAGCTCCCATCAGATTACCCTGCCAGTCAGAGCTCCCGTCAGATTACCCTGCCAGTCAGAGCTCCCGTTAGATTACCCTGCCAGTCAGCACTCCCGTTAGATTGCCCTGCCAGTCAGAGCTCCCGTCAGATTACCCTGCCAGTCAGAGCTCCCGTTAGATTACCCTGCCAGTCAGAGCTCCCGTTAGATTACCCTGCCAGTCAGAGCTCCCATCAGATTACCCTGCCAGTCAGAGCTCCCGTTAGATTACCCTGCCAGTCAGAGCTCCCGTTAGATTGCCCTGCCAGTCAGAGCTCCCGTTAGATTGCCCTGCCAGTCAGAGCTCCCATCAGATTACCCTGCCAGTCAGAGCTCCCGTCAGATTACCCTGCCAGTCAGAGCTCCCGTTAGATTGCCCTGCCAGTCAGAGCTCCCGTCAGATTACCCTGCCAGTCAGAGCTCCCGTTAGATTGCCCTGCCAGTCAGAGCTCCCGTTAGATTACCCTGCCAGTCAGAGCTCCCGTCAGATTACCCTGCCAGTCAGAGCTCCCGTCAGATTACCCTGCCAGTCAGAGCTCCCGTTAGATTACCCTGCCAGTCAGAGCTCCCGTTAGATTACCCTGCCAGTCAGAGCTCCCGTTAGATTGCCCTGCCAGTCAGAGCTCCCATCAGATTACCCTGCCAGTCAGAGCTCCCGTTAGATTGCCCTGCCAGTCAGAGCTCCCGTCAGATTACCCTGCCAGTCAGAGCTCCCGTTAGATTGCCCTGCCAGTCAGAGCTCCCATCAGATTACCCTGCCAGTCAGCGCTCCCGTCAGATTAGCCTGCCAGTCAGAGCTCCCGTCAGATTACCCTGCCAGTCAGAGCTCCCGTTAGATTACCCTGCCAGTCAGAGCTCCCATCAGATTAGCCTGCCAGTCAGCGCTCCCGTTAGATTACCCTGCCAGTCAGAGCTCCCGTTAGATTACCCTGCCAGTCAGAGCTCCCATCAGATTAGCCTGCCAGTCAGAGCTCCCGTTAGATTACCCTGCCAGTCAGCGCTCCCGTCAGATTACCCTGCCAGTCAGCGCTCCCGTCAGATTAGCCTGCCAGTCAGAGCTCCCGTTAGATTACCCTGCCAGTCAGCGCTCCCGTTAGATTACCCTGCCAGTCAGAGCTCCCATCAGATTACCCTGCCAGTCAGAGCTCCCATCAGATTACCCTGCCAGTCAGAGCTCCCGTCAGATTACCCTGCCAGTCAGAGCTCCCGTTAGATTACCCTGCCAGTCAGCGCTCCCGTTAGATTACCCTGCCAGTCAGAGCTCCCATCAGATTACCCTGCCAGTCAGAGCTCCCATCAGATTACCCTGCCAGTCAGAGCTCCCGTTAGATTACCCTGCCAGTCAGCGCTCCCGTCAGATTACCCTGCCAGTCAGAGCTCCCGTCAGATTACCCTGCCAGTCAGAGCTCCCGTTAGATTAGCCTGCCAGTCAGAGCTCCCGTCAGATTACCCTGCCAGTCAGCGCTCCCGTTAGATTGCCCTGCCAGTCAGCGCTCCCGTCAGATTACCCTGCCAGTCAGAGCTCCCGTCAGATTACCCTGCCAGTCTGCGCTCCCGTTAGATTAGCCTGCCAGTCAGAGCTCCCGTTAGATTAGCCTGCCAGTCAGCGCTCCCGTTAGATTACCCTGCCAGTCAGAGCTCCCGTTAGATTACCCTGCCAGTCAGCGCTCCCGTTAGATTGCCCTGCCAGTCAGCGCTCCCGTCAGATTACCCTGCCAGTCAGAGCTCCCGTCAGATTACCCTGCCAGTCAGAGCTCCCGTTAGATTAGCCTGCCAGTCAGAGCTCCCGTTAGATTAGCCTGCCAGTCAGCGCTCCCGTTAGATTACCCTGCCAGTCAGCGCTCCCGTCAGATTACCCTGCCAGTCAGAGCTCCCGTCAGATTAGCCTGCCAGTCAGCGCTCCCGTCAGATTACCCTGCCAGTCAGCGCTCCCGTTAGATTGCCCTGCCAGTCAGCGCTCCCGTCAGATTACCCTGCCAGTCAGCACTCCCGTTAGATTACCCTGCCAGTCAGCGCTCCCGTCAGATTACCCTGCCAGTCAGCGCTCCCGTTAGATTACCCTGCCAGTCAGAGCTCCCGTCAGATTACCCTGCCAGTCAGAGCTCCCGTCAGATTGCCCTGCCAGTCAGAGCTCCCGTCAGATTACCCTGCCAGTCAGAGCTCCCGTCAGATTACCCTGCCAGTCAGAGCTCCCGTCAGATTACCCTGCCAGTCAGAGCTCCCGTTAGATTACCCTACCAGTCAGAGCTCCCGTTAGATTGCCCTGCCAGTCAGCCCTCCCGTTAGATTGCCCTGCCAGTCAGCACTCCCGTTAGATTACCCTGCCAGTCAGCCCTCCCGTTAGATTGCCCTGCCAGTCAGCACTCCCGTTAGATTGCCCTGCCAGTCAGCACTCCCGTTAGATTGCCCTGCCAGTCAGCACTCCCGTTAGATTGCCCTGCCAGTCAGAGCTCCCGTCAGATTACCCTGCCAGTCAGCACTCCCGTTAGATTACCCTGCCAGTCAGAGCTCCCGTTAGATTGCCCTGCCAGTCAGAGCTCCCGTCAGATTACCCTGCCAGTCAGAGCTCCCGTTAGATTGCCCTGCCAGTCAGAGCTCCCGTTAGATTACCCTGCCAGTCAGAGCTCCCGTCAGATTGCCCTGCCAGTCAGAGCTCCCGTTAGATTACCCTGCCAGTCAGAGCTCCCGTCAGATTGCCCTGCCAGTCAGAGCTCCTGTTAGATTGCCCTGCCAGTCAGAGCTCCCGTTAGATTGCCCTGCCAGTCAGAGCTCCCGTCAGATTACCCTGCCAGTCTGCGCTCCCGTCAGATTACCCTGCCAGTCAGCACTCCCGTTAGATTGCCCTGCCAGTCAGAGCTCCCGTTAGATTGCCCTGCCAGTCAGAGCTCCCGTTAGATTGCCCTGCCAGTCAGAGCTCCCGTTAGATTACCCTGCCAGTCAGAGCTCCCGTCAGATTACCCTGCCAGTCAGAGCTCCCGTTAGATTGCCCTGCCAGTCAGAGCTCCCGTTAGATTGCCCTGCCAGTCAGAGCTCCCGTTAGATTACCCTGCCAGTCAGAGCTCCCGTCAGATTACCCTGCCAGTCAGAGCTCCCGTCAGATTACCCTGCCAGTCAGAGCTCCCGTTAGATTACCCTGCCAGTCAGAGCTCCCGTCAGATTGCCCTGCCAGTCAGAGCTCCCGTCAGATTACCCTGCCAGTCAGAGCTCCCGTCAGATTACCCTGCCAGTCAGAGCTCCCGTTAGATTACCCTGCCAGTCAGAGCTCCCGTTAGATTACCCTGCCAGTCAGAGCTCCCGTCAGATTACCCTGCCAGTCAGAGCTCCCGTCAGATTGCCCTGCCAGTCAGAGCTCCCGTCAGATTGCCCTGCCAGTCAGAGCTCCCGTCAGATTACCCTGCCAGTCAGAGCTCCCGTCAGATTACCCTGCCAGTCAGAGCTCCCGTTAGATTACCCTGCCAGTCAGAGCTCCCGTTAGATTGCCCTGCCAGTCAGCCCTCCCGTTAGATTGCCCTGCCAGTCAGCACTCCCGTTAGATTACCCTGCCAGTCAGCCCTCCCGTTAGATTGCCCTGCCAGTCAGCACTCCCGTTAGATTGCCCTGCCAGTCAGCACTCCCGTTAGATTGCCCTGCCAGTCAGAGCTCCCGTCAGATTACCCTGCCAGTCAGAGCTCCCGTTAGATTGCCCTGCCAGTCAGCACTCCCGTTAGATTACCCTGCCAGTCAGCCCTCCCGTTAGATTGCCCTGCCAGTCAGCACTCCCGTTAGATTGCCCTGCCAGTCAGAGCTCCCGTCAGATTACCCTGCCAGTCAGCACTCCCGTTAGATTACCCTGCCAGTCAGAGCTCCCGTTAGATTGCCCTGCCAGTCAGAGCTCCCGTTAGATTACCCTGCCAGTCAGAGCTCCCGTCAGATTACCCTGCCAGTCAGAGCTCCCGTCAGATTACCCTGCCAGTCAGAGCTCCCGTCAGATTGCCCTGCCAGTCAGAGCTCCTGTTAGATTGCCCTGCCAGTCAGAGCTCCCGTTAGATTGCCCTGCCAGTCAGAGCTCCCGTCAGATTACCCTGCCAGTCAGAGCTCCCGTCAGATTACCCTGCCAGTCAGCACTCCCGTTAGATTACCCTGCCAGTCAGCACTCCCGTTAGATTACCCTGCCAGTCTGCGCTCCCGTCAGATTACCCTGCCAGTCAGAGCTCCCGTTAGATTGCCCTGCCAGTCAGAGCTCCCGTTAGATTACCCTGCCAGTCAGAGCTCCCGTCAGATTGCCCTGCCAGTCAGAGCTCCCGTTAGATTGCCCTGCCAGTCAGAGCTCCCGTCAGATTACCCTGCCAGTCAGAGCTCCCGTTAGATTACCCTGCCAGTCAGCACTCCCGTTAGATTACCCTGCCAGTCAGAGCTCCCGTTAGATTGCCCTGCCAGTCAGAGCTCCCGTCAGATTGCCCTGCCAGTCAGAGCTCCCGTCAGATTACCCTGCCAGTCAGAGCTCCCGTTAGATTACCCTGCCAGTCAGAGCTCCCGTTAGATTACCCTGCCAGTCAGAGCTCCCGTTAGATTACCCTGCCAGTCAGAGCTCCCGTCAGATTACCCTGCCAGTCAGCACTCCCGTTAGATTACCCTGCCAGTCAGCACTCCCGTTAGATTACCCTGCCAGTCTGCGCTCCCGTCAGATTACCCTGCCAGTCAGAGCTCCCGTTAGATTGCCCTGCCAGTCAGAGCTCCCGTTAGATTGCCCTGCCAGTCAGAGCTCCCGTCAGATTACCCTGCCAGTCAGCACTCCCGTTAGATTACCCTGCCAGTCAGAGCTCCCGTCAGATTACCCTGCCAGTCAGAGCTCCCGTCAGATTGCCCTGCCAGTCAGAGCTCCCGTTAGATTGCCCTGCCAGTCAGCACTCCCGTCAGATTGCCCTGCCAGTCAGAGCTCCCGTTAGATTACCCTGCCAGTCAGCACTCCCGTCAGATTGCCCTGCCAGTCAGAGCTCCCGTTAGATTGCCCTGCCAGTCAGAGCTCCCGTTAGATTGCCCTGCCAGTCTGCGCTCCCGTCAGATTACCCTGCCAGTCTGCGCTCCCGTCAGATTACCCTGCCAGTCAGCCCTCCCGTTAGATTACCCTACCAGTTGCTTTCCATAGGCTGGACTTTGGAGGGAATTGTTACGCCTCAGATCTCAGTGTATCCATGTTGGGCAACGATGTACATGTGCACCTTACTGTACATACAGGTGAAGACGAAAGAGAGAAGAGGAAGAGAAGTTCCATTTATAAAACGGCCTTTACAATTTTGGGAGATCCTAAATGGCTTTCTCGCCAATGATGTGTATGACAGAAGTTTTTAAATTTATAAATATAGTCATTTGGTAATACAGAGCATCGCTGATGAGGTGTGTTGAAGCTTTTCGTCTCCCACTGATCAGGGCAGTTTGCAAGACTACCAATAGTAAAGGGAACAACAATTCATAATGCATGAGAAGGGGATGCCGATTGGTTGACAAGTGGACTCTAATTGGTAGACGAGTTGCCATAGAGAATGCACCAGGGAACAGTTAACTGCCAAGCTTAACTGTTTGGTTTGAGTTCAGACCTCTTTCTGCAAGTTTTTTAATAAGGTACCATTGTTGGCCTACAGTCACCTTCCTACAACACCTTATTTTCTCCTTTCTAAAGTGTACCCTATCTCAGTCAGGTGACCTTGATGTTTGTATTAACTTTTCCTCTTTCAACTTAGAAGCTGAACCTTTTTCTTTCCTTTATCAGAGTTAGAAAACTAGAACTCAGAGTGTGGGCAGGGGCATACCCCTAATCCAGCTCCTAGCCTGCTCCAAAAACTAACCCAAATTGAATCCAATTCGTGGTCCCCACAAGAGAGACATACCAGATCCAGGCATTACACCTGACCTCACGCTCATCTTAGCCAAAAGGCCGAGAAGCGATCTGAACCTGATTATATTATTTTGACTCTATCCATGGTGCACATCTAGCTTTTTATGTATCGTCTTCATCCGTCAGGTACCATGCCATAGGAGGGCGCAGTGTGGATGTCCAGGAAACTCTCTTGCTCTTTACTGCCTGTTGTCAGGCAGATTAGAATGATTTTTAGGCCGATAATCTACCTGTTTGGTCATGTTACGAAGCACCTGCCTTGGGCACCATGTCCTGCTGTAGGACCTGGTCCAAAGGCGGGAATATTACCCACTGCCCCACAAGACCTCCATTTTATGTATCACATGCCCTGTTTATGATCATAACGAGATCTGGTAACACCTCTCCCATTGCAGGCAGACAATCAGTCCCATACACACATTTTCTGTTTATTCCCTCCCTCTCTGCCCCAGTCAGCAAATGGGTTATTCAAAGCTTGAAGAGCAATAATTTAATAATTCCGACTCCAATTCCTGTTCTGTCTACAGATTTCCACTTCCCTCCCACTGATTGTATTGGGAGGAGGGGTGAGTGTCAGCGAGAGCATAAGGAACTGGAGAGGTCAGTGGGCCGTCTAGCTTGCTCTGCCATTTATCCAGATCTGCCTTAATTCCCCCTTCCTTTAATATCCCCAAATCCCTACTGATAAATCTGTCACGCAGTCCATAAATGGAACATCTCTTTCAATCTTAGATCTTTAACCAGATCGACTTTATCTTTCCGCCTTCTTTTCTCTTATCTATTTGTGACTTTCCCCAAGAACATTTGATCTGATATGTCAATTCACACCACACCACCACCTGATCAAATCCGTGTTTACCTGTAACACAGTTTCTGTTCCGATATTGTGAGCATTGAAACGTATCCATCTTTTTCACCATATTTTATACAACTCCTTAACTCTTGATTTTCTTTTGCATTAAAGTTTGCCACTTTATCAGACTTTTTCCTATTTGCCACATTCCATGAACAGATTTTCAAAAGTTGATTTTCCTCCTCTCCCCTCGTTCCTTTAGCATTCCATATTTTTGTTTTTTTAGGATTTGTATATTGACCGAAGTTACTCCTCCCTTGCCAGTGCTTGGGTTTCCCTTGCTCTTCCTTTCCTTTCTAGTTTAAATAAGTCTCTTAGCCGTTTTGCCAGTTCATAACCTGAGATGTAGCAGATCCTTGTGAAAGATCCTCCCCCCAGCAAAGCCCCATGGATGAAAGTCCTCTCCCTCACACTGGCTCTTTAACCAATTGCCGAACTGCTCAATCCCCGGCTCCTCTGGTCCTGGGAGAGGAATTTGGAGATTGATACCCTTGGCATCCTGCTCCGAAAACTGCTCCTTGATCCCCTCCACTCTTACTGCTGGACTTGCGATCTTGCCTAGATAGTGGTTTCCAAGTGGAAAAAGGTGCTGACTCCCTTCTTCCGTTCATAATCTTCTTCAGTCTTTCAAAGTTGTCCCTGACCCGAGCACCTGGCTTTGGACTTCAGAAGACTGTTGCCTGTGTGAGTGAAATGCCTTGAGAGACTTTCTAAGATGAAGGCATGATAGAAATGCACATTGGTAGTGCTGTTTCTACCGTGGCTATATGTCAGACGTTCTTCGGTGCTTTGGGACAATTAGATCAGGAAAGGTGCGATGTAAATATAGATCTTTCCTTCTTTTGACTGCAGATGGATACTTTGGATACTGCAGGGTAGATCTATATTGAAACCAGTCTAACTCACTTCCAGATATCAGTTATTCGAACACAAGAACAGACAGAATATCGGAGCTGGAGCAGACTACACGGTCCATTGAGCCTGCCCTGCCATTCAATAGGATCAGGGCGGATTTGGAGCATTGAACTCACCTTCCCGCCCACTCCCCATAATCCCTTAATTCCCTGAGAACAAAATCTGTCTGTCAGCTTTACATATTCAACGATGGAACATCCACAGCCTTCCTGAACCCCTCGAATAGATTCCAGTCTGCAACTCACGCCCGGGTATCTGTTATTCTATATATAAACCACCCGAACCCCTCGAATAGATTCCAGTCTGTAACTCACTCCCGGGTATCTGTTATTCTGTATATAAACCACCCTGAACCCCTCGATTAGATTCCAGTCTGTAACTCACTCCCGGGTATCTGTTATTCTACATATAAACCACCCCGAACCCCTCGATTAGATTCCAGTCTGTAACTCACTCCCGGGTATCTGTTATTCTATATATAAACCACCCCGAACCCCTCGATTAGATTCCAGTCTGTAACTCACTCCCGGGTATCTGTTATTCTATATATAAACCACCCCGAACCCCTCGAATAGATTCCAGTCTGTAACTCACTCCCGGGTATCTGTTATTCTATATATAAACCACCCGAACCCCTCGATTAGATTCCAGTCTGTAACTCACTCCCGGGTATCTGTTATTCTATATATAAGCCACCCTGAACCCCTCGATTAGATTCCAGTCTGTAACTCACTCCCGGGTATCTGTTATTCTATATATAAACCACCCCGAACCCCTCGATTAGATTCCAGTCTGTAACTCACTCCCGGGTATCTGTTATTCTTTTCAACCACCCTGAACACCTCGAATAGATTCCAGTCTGTAACTCACTCCCGGGTATCTGTTATTCTATGTATAAACCACCCCGAACCCCTCGATTTGATTCCAGTCTGTAACTCACTCCCGGGTATCTGTTATTCTATATATAAACCACCCGGAACCCCTTGATTAGATTCCAGTCTGCAACTCACTCCCGGGTATCTGTTATTCTATATATGAACCATCCTGAACACCTCAATTAGATTCCAGTCTGTAACTCACTCCCGGGTATATGTTATTCTATATATAAACCACCCGGAACCCCTCGATTAGATTCCAGTCTGTAACTCACTCCCGGGTATCTGTTATTCAATATGTAAACCACCCTGAACCCCTCGATTAGATTCCAGTCTGCAACTCACGCCCGGGTATCTGTTATTCTATATATAAACCATCCTGAACACCTCGAATAGATTCCAGTCTGTAACTCACTCCTGGGTATCTGTTATTCTACATATAAACCACCTCGAACCACTCGATTAGATTCCAGTCTGTAACTCACTCCCGGGTATCTGTTATTCAATATATAAACCACCCTGAACCCCTCGATTAGATTCCAGTCTGCAACTCACGCCCGGGTATCTGTTATTCTATATATAAACCACCCTGAACACCTCGAATAGATTCCAGTCTGTAACTCACTCCCGGGTATCTGTTTATAAACCATCCTGAACACCTCGAATAGATTCCAGTCTGTAACTCACTCCCGGGTATCTGCTATTCTATATATAAACCACCCGGAACCCCTCGATTAGATTCCAGTCTGTAACTCACTCCCGGGTATCTGTTATTCAATATATAAACCACCCTGAACCCCTCGATTAGATTCCAGTCTGTAACACACTCCCGGGTATCTGCTATTCTATATATAAACCACCCCAAACTCTTTGATTAGACTCCAGTCTGTAACTCACTCCCGGGTATCTGTTATTCTATATATAAACCATCCTGAACCCCTCGATTAGACTGCAGTCTGTAACTCACTCCCGGGTATCTGTTATTCTTCTTTAAACCACCCTGAGCCCCTCGATTAGATTCCAGTCTGTAACTCACACCCGGGTTTCTGTTATTCTATATATAAACCACCACAAGCCCCTCGATTAGATTCCAGTCTGTAACACACCCCCGGGTAGCTGTTATTCTATATATAACCCACCCTGAATACCTCGATTAGACTCCAGTCTGTAACTCACTCCTGGGTATCTGTTATTCTATATATAAACCACCTGAACCCCTCGATTAGATTCCAGTCTGTAATTCACTCCCGAGTATCTGTTATTCTATATATATTTAAAAATCCTTGATTCGATTCCAGTCTGTAACTCACTCTCAGATGCTCATTTTCATTTCTACATTTTAAGATGTGCAGGTTCTGTGTTATTGCTGACTGTTTGCTTGGAGCATTTTACTGGTTAGACAGGTCTCCAGTATTCCATTCACAGGGGACCTGATGCTGAATTACATCAGGGTGTTATAAAGACAACTCGTCTGAGTTAGAATTCAGGAAATTAACAAGAAATGCCGAGGTTCTCGACTGGAAATGGAATGAGCTCAGTGTCTGACTGGGCGCGACGCAGAGGGAGTGGGCCTGGGGCAGAGGGAGTGGGCCTGGGGCAGAGGGAGTGGGCCCGGGGCAGAGGGAGTGGGCGTGGGGCAGAGGGTCTGGGCCCGGGGCAGAGGGAGTGGGCCCGGGGCAGAGGGAGAGGGCGCGGCGCAGAGGGAGTGGGCCCAGGGCAGAGGGACTGGTCCCGGGGCAGAGGGAGTGGGCCCGGGGCAGAGGGAGTGGGCCCGGGACAGAGCGAGTGGGCCCGGGGCAGAGGGAGTGGGCCCGGGGCAGAGGGAGTGGGCCCGGGGCAGAGGGACTGGGAATGGGGCAGAGGGAGTGGGCCTGGGGCAGAGGGAGTGGGGACGACGCAGAGGGCGTGGGCGAAATGCAGAGGGAGTGGGTCCGGGGCAGAGGGAGTGGGTCTGGGGCAGAGGTAGTGGGCACGGGGCAGAGGGAGTGGGCATGGGGCAGAGGGTGGGCCCGGGGCAGAGGGAGTGGGCGCGATGCAGAGGGAGTGGGCATGACGCAGAGGCCGTGGGCGCAATGCAGAGGGAGTGGGCCCAGGGCAGAGGGAGTGGGCCCGGGGCAGAGGGACTGGGCCCGGGGCAGAGGGAGTAGGCCCGGGGCAGAGGGAGTGGGCGTGGGGCAGAGGGAGTGGGCGCAGTGCAGAGGGAGTGGCCGCGGAGCAGAGGGAGTGGGCCCAGGACAGAGGGAGTGTGGGCGGGGCAGTCGGAGTGGGCACGGGGCAAAGGGAGTGGGCGTGGGGCAGAGGGAGTGGCCGCGGAGCAGAGGGTGTGGACCCAGGACAGAGGGAGTGGGCGTGGGGCAGAGGGAGAGGGCACGGGGCAGAGGGACTGGGCCCAGGACAGAGGGAGTGTGGGCGGGGCAGAGGGAGTGGGCACGGGGCAAAGGGAGTGGGCGTGGGGCAGAGGGAGTGGGGCAGAGGGAGTGGACCTAGGGCAGAGGGAGTGGGGCAGAGTGAGAGGGGCAGTGGGAGTGGGCGAGGGGTAGAGGGAGTGGGCCCGGGGCAGAGGGATGGGGCAGAGGGTCTGGGCACGGGGCAGAGGGACTGGGCACGGGGCAGTGGGAGTGGGCCCGGGGAGAGGGACTGGGCCCGGGGCAGAGGGAGTGGGGCAGAGGATGTGGACCCGGGGCAGAGGGACTGGGCCCGGGGCAGAGGGAGTGGGGCAGTGGGAGTGGGCGAGGGGCAGAGGGAGTGGGGCAGAGGGACTGGGCCCGGGGCAGAGGGAGTGGGCGTGGGGCAGAGGGAGTGGGCGAGGGGCAGAGGGACTGGGCCCGGGGCAGTGGGTGTGGGCGAGGGGCAGAGGGAGTGGGCCCGGAGACGTGGGAGTGGGCGAGGGGCAGAGGGAGTGGGCCCGGGGCAGAGGGAGTGGGCCCAGGGCAGAGGGACTGGTCCCGGGGCAGAGGGAGTGGGCCCGGGGCAGAGGGACTGGTCCCGGGGCAGAGGGAGTGGGCCCGGGGCAGAGGGAGTGGGCGGGGGGCAGAGGGAGTGGGGCAGAGGGAGTGGACCCGGGGCAGAGGGAGTGGGGCAGAGTGAGAGGGGCAGTGGGAGTGGGCGAGGGGCAGAGGGAGTGGGCCCGGGGCAGAGTGGGCTCCCAGTCCCTCGGCCCCGCTCCGATTTGTTGTAACTCTTTCTCATCCAGTGACTCCGGACTGTCCTCACCTCCATCAGAATCTCTTTTCTCCGATGACTTGCAGCCAATTGCCCCGCTCACAGTCCCTCTGCCCCAGGCCTGCTCCCTCTGCCCCAGGACCACTCCCTCTGCCCCGGGCCCACTCCCTCTGCCCCAGGCCCACTTCCTCTGCCCCATGCCCACTCTTTCTGCCCCGGGCCCACTTCCTCTGCCCCGGGCCCACTCCCTCTGCCCCGGGCCCACTCCCTCTGCCCCGGGCCCAGTCCCTCGGCCATGGGCCCAGTCCCTCTGCCCCGAGCCCACTCCCTCTGCCCCGGGCCCTGTCCCTCGGCCCCGTGCCCGCTCCCTCTGCCCCTCGACCACTCCCTCTGCCCCGGGGCCTGTCCCTCTGCCCCGGGCCCATTCCCTCTGCCCCGGGCCAAGTGCCTCTGCCCCGGGCCCACTCCCTCTGCCCCGGGCCTACTCCCTCTGCCCCGGGCCCATTCCCTCTGCCCCGGGCCCACTCCCTCTGCCCTGGGCGCAGTCCCTCTGCCCCGCGCCCACTCCCTCTGCCCCACTCCCTCTGCCCCGGGCCCAGTCACTCTGCCCCGGGCCCAGTGCCTCTGCCCCGGGCCCAGTCCCTCTGCCCCGCGCCCACTCCCTCTGCCCCGGGCCCAGTGCCTCTGCCCCGGGCCCAGTCCCTCTGGCCCAGTCCCTCGGCCCCGCGCCCAGTTCCTCTGCCCCGCGCCCAGTCCCTCTGCCCCAGGCCCACTCCCTCTGCCCCGGGCGCAGTCCCTCTGCCCCGCGCCCACTCCCTCTGCCCCACTCCCTCTGCCCCGGGCCCTGTCACTCTGCCCCGGGCCCACTCCCTCTGCCCCGGGCCCACTCCCAAGCCCCGCGCCCACTCCCTCTGCCCTGCTCCCAGTCCCTCTGCCCCGCGCCCAGTCCCTCTGCCCCGGGCCGAGCCCCTCTGCCCCGGGCCCACTCCCTCTGCCCCGGGCCCACTCCCTCTGCCCGGGCCCACTCCCTCTGCCCCGGGCGCAGTCCCTCTGCCTCACTCCCTCTGCCCCGGGCCCAGTGCCTCTGCCCTGGGCCCAGTCCCCCTGGCGCAGTCCCTCGGCCCCGCGCCCAGTTCCTCTGCCCCGCGCCCACTCCCTCTGCCCCGGGCCCAGTCCCTCATCCCCGGGCCCACCCTCTCCCCTGCTCCCAGTCCCTCTGCCCCGGGCCCACTCCCTCTGCCCCGGGCCCAGTCCCTCATCCCCGGGCCCACTACCTCGGCCCCACTCCCAGTCCCTCTGCCCCGGGCCCACTCCCTCTGCCCGCTCCCAGCCCCTCTGCCCCGGGCCCACTCCCTCTGCCACGCTCCCAGTCCCTCATCCTCGGGCCCACTCACTCTGCCCTGCTCCCAGTCCCTCTGCCCCGGGTCCAGTCCCTCATCCCCGGGCCCACTCCCTCTGCCCCGCTCCCAGTCCCTCTGCCCCGGGCCCACTCCCTCTGCCCCGCTCCCAGTCCCTCTGCCCCGGCCCACTCCCTCTGCCCCGCTCCCAGTCCCTCTGCCCCGGGCCCACTCCCTCTGCCCTGCTCCCAGTCCCTCGGCCCCACTCCGATTTGTTGTAACTCTTTCTCATCCAGTGACTCCGGTCTTTCCTCACCTCCATCAGAATCTCTTTTCTCCGATGACTTGCAGCCTATTGAAACCTTGGCTTGGCATCACCGAACCTCAATTTTTTGATGTATCTCAATTTGTCCTTTGCTCTCCCTGACCTGGGCAGGATGCTTTATCTCAACTCTGAATGCTTCATTTAAACAAAATCACCTGGAAGCAAATAAAGGATCTGAATTTCTATAGCACCGTTTACACCCTCAGGATGTTCCAAAGTGCTTTCCAGTCAAAACGAAAGCCAGGCATTTCCTGCTAACCTCAGAGAATCTTTCCCAGCCACAGAAAATATCTGCCAATTGGCCTCCGCCTGTGCCTAAGAGCCGTTAACCTCTGGTTTCGGCACAGCCTTGTGTCCATTTACAGTAATAAGTCCTGATGTCCTTAAAGGGACAGAGCTGATTGGAAGCAAACAGTGTACATTGAAGAATAAGACGGGAATCATTCTCAACACGACCCACTTGCAGGCGGGGGGCTCTAGGGAGAGAGGAGTGAATGTGTCAGACCAAGTGTTGTGCTTTAGGATTTGCTCTGTGTATGATACAGCTGTCAGCTGTCTGGTTTTGGCATTGTTATCTGTGAGGATCCAGCTCGGCTCCCCATTGCTCGGAAGGGGCTGGTTAAACCAGTAACCCCTACCCCACCTCGAAGGGCACTGGGAGGATGCAAGTCAGAAACAGCAATTTTCTGTTATACTTTCCACCTCCTTTTAAGGAATCGCCTTGTTCAGGAAGGGAGGAAGGCCTCCGTACGGGATTCCTTTTTGTGATCGAGGTGATTAAGGGTGTAATACTTCAATGTCAGTTTCTCAACCTCAATCTCTCCCTCGCTCTAGCTGTCTGCTCTCTGAATGCAACTTTACTGTCATTAAAAATTAACCAGTAAACGGACATTAAGGTCACTGTGATTGATCACTGCTCTGTGCAAAGTGTTGCCCTCTCTCAGCTCAACCAGAGTTCAATCCACTGCTTAACACCAGCCATTAACGGCTATTGAAGGATCTTGCTCCCTGTCTCTCTCTCTCTCTCCTGCTCCCTCGCTCTCTCTTGCTCCCTCTCTCTCTCGACTTTCGAGTAGGACCAGGCTCCCTGTTTGCAGTCAGACAGTCTGCTGGAGCTCGCCTTATGTAATGAAAAATGAAATGAAAATCGCTTATTGTCACGAGTCGGCTTCAATGAAGTTAGTGTGAAAAGCCCCTAGTCGCCACATTCCGGCGCCTGTTCGGGGAGGCTGGTATGGTTATGAGTGCATGCTAATGATGGTCCACCAACAGAGGAAGCTCCTCCACAATTAACTTTTGAGGAAAATAAATGTATCCAGGCACATCCCCTCCTCACTTACCCCCCCATTATATGTAGCCCTACCTCTCATTGCTTTGCACTTTGACTGTTAGGATTGAGGGTAGCCCTTGGGTTGAGCTGGACTGGCAGGGGTACAGATGGGGCAGTGCTGGGCTACATACAGGCGGGAGTGTTTCAGAAAGCCCTGGGTTTGCGGGAGGTGCCTTTCTTTCCCTCGCTCCGTTCAGTCCCTGTTTTCTCTTTGCTGTCTTTCTTTCAAGCTGTGAGATGGGCTACTGGTTAGGTTCAGCTCAGATACAGAATAGTACACTGGATCGCACAGCTTTCAGTCTACCCACCGACCCACCTTGGTGCAGCACCTAGCGATGCAAACCCCCCATCGCCTAATTTTCCTGGTGCACAGACATATTAAGACTCATTTCCAACCCACATGGTGCATGTTATGGATGTTTAGTAATAAATTTATTTATCAGGGGGCAATGAAACTCTCTATACTGCACCATGCTGTTTGTCATTTTTATAAATGACCCGGAGGAGGGCGTAGAAGGATGGGTGAGTAAATTTGCAGATGACACTAAAGTCGGTGGAGTTGTGGACAGTGCGGAAGGATGTTACAAGTTACAGAGGGACATAGATAAGCTGCAGTGCTGGGCTGAGAGGTGGCAAATGGAGTTTAATGCAGAAAAGTGTGAGGTGATTCATTTTGGAAGGAATAACAGGAAGACAGAGTACTGGGCTAATGGTAAGATTCTTGGTAGTGTGGATGAGCAGAGAGATCTCGGTGTCCATGTACATAGATCCCTGAAAGTTGCCACCCAGGTTGAGAGGATTGTTAAGAAGGAGTACGGTGTGTTAGCTTTTATTGGTCGAGGGATTGAGTTTCGGAACCATGAGGTCATGTTGCAGCTGTACAAAACTGGTGCGGCCGCATTTGGAGTATTGCGTGCAATTCTGGTCGCCGCATTATAGGAAGGATGTGGAAGCATTGGAAAGGGGGCAGAGGAGATTTACCAGAATGTCTATAGTTACCGGGGTTGTCTCTACTCCCCTTCTTGAACAAGGGGACAACATTTGCTATCCTCCAGTCTTCTGGCACTATTCCTGTAGACAAAGATGACTTAAAGATCAAAGCCAAAGGCTCAGCAATCTCCTCCCTAGCTTCCCAGAGAATCCTAGGATAAATCCCATCCGGCCCAGGGGGCTTATCTATTTTCACACTTTCCAGAATTGTTAACACCTCCTCCTTATGAACCTCAAGCCCTTCTAGTCTAGTAGCCTGTCTCTCAGTATTCTCCTCGACAACATTGTCTTTTTCTTGTGTGAATATTGACAAAAAATATTCATTTAGCACCTCTCCTATCTCCTTGGACTCCACACACAACTTCCCACTACTGTCCTTGACTGGCCCTACTCTTACCCTAGTCATTCGTTTATTCCTGACATATCTATAGAAAGCTTTAGGGTCATCCTTGATCCTACCTGCCAAAGACTTCTCATGTCCCCTCCTGGCTCTTCTTAGCTCTCTCTTTAGGTCCTTCCCAGCTAACTTGTAACTCTCGAGCACCCTAACTGAACCTTCATGTCTCATCTTTACAAAAGCCTCCTTCCTCTTGACTGCTTTAGTAAACCACGGTTCCCTTGCTCGACCACTTCCTCCCTGCCTGACAGGTACATACTTATGAAGGACACGCAGTAGCTGTTCCTTGCACAAGCTCCACATTTCCATTGTGCCCATCCCCTCCATCCGATGCATCCTAAGTCTTGCCTCATCGCATTATAATTGCCTTTCCCCCAGATATAACTCTTGCACTGCGGTATGTACCTATCCCTTTCCCTTTCCATCACTCAAGTAAACGTAATCGAATTGTGGTCACTATCACCAAAGTGCTCACCTACCTCCAAATCTAACACCTGTCCTGGTTCATTATCCAGTACCAAATCCAATACAGCCTCGCCTCTCATTGGCCTATCTACATACTGTGTCAGGAAACCGTCCTGCACACATTAGACAAACACGGACCCATCTAAAGTACTCGAACCATAGCGTTTCCAGTCAATATTTGAAAAGTTAAAGTCCCCCATAACAACTACCCTGTTGCTTTCGCTCCTATCCAGAATCACCTTTGCAATCCTTTCCTCTACATCGTTGGAACTTTTCGGAGGCCTATAGAAAACCCCTAACAGGGTGACCTCTCCTTTCCTGTTTCTAACCTCAGCCCATACTACCTTCTGCCACCATAATACTATCCTTGACTAACAATGCCACCCCTCCCCCTCTTTTACCACCTTCCCTGAGCTTACTGAAATATCTAAATCCCAGCTCCTGCAACAACCATTCCTGTCCCTGCTCTATCCATGTCTCCGAAATGGCCACAACATCGAAGTCCCAGGTACCAACCCATGCCGCAAGTTCACCCACCGTATTCCGGATGCTCCTGGCATTGAAGAAGACACACTTTAAACCACCTTCCTGCCTGCCGGTACACTCCTGCAACTTTGAAACCTTACTCATGACCTCATTACTCTCAACCTCCTGTATGCTGGAGCTACAATTCAGGTTCCCAAGCCCCTGCTGAACTAGTTTAAACCCTCCCGAAGAGCATTAGCAAATTCCCCCCCCCCCCCCCCCCCCCCAGGATATTGGTACCCCTCTGGTCCAGGTGTAGACCATCCCGTTTGTAGAGGTCCCACCGACCCCAGAATGAGCCCCAATTATCCAGATATCTGAAACCCTCCCTCCTGCACCATCCATGTAGCCACATGTTCAACTCCTCTCTCTCCCTATTCCTCGTCTCGCTAGCACGTGGCACGGGTAACAACCCAGAGATAATAACTCTGTTTGTCCTAGATCTAAGTCTCCACCCTAGCTCCCTGAATTCCTGCCTTACATCCCTATCCCTTTTCCTACCTATGTCGTTGGTACCTATGTGGACCACGACTTGGGGCTGCTCCCCCTCCCCCTTAAGGATCCCGAAAACACGATGTGAGACATCATGCACCCTGGCACCAGGGAGGCAACACACCAACCGCGAGTCTCTCTCGTTCCCACAGAATCTCCTATCTATCCCCCTAACTATGGAGTCTCCAATGACTAATGCTCTACTCCTCTCCCCCCTTCCCTTCTGAGCAACAGGGACAGACTCTGTGCCAGAGACCTGTATCCCATGGCTTACCCCTGGTAAGTCCCCCCCCCCCCCCCAACAGTATCCAAAGCGGTATACTTGTTGCTAAGGGGAATGGTCACAGGGCATCCCTGTACTGACTGCGTCCTCCCAGCCCCTCCCACCGCCACCCATTTATCTTTATTCTTCGGAGTAACTACATCCCTGAAGCTTCTATCTATGACCACCTCTGCCTCCCGAATGATCCGAAGTTCATCCAGCTCCAGCTCCAGTTCCCTAACGCTGTTTCTGAGGAGCTGGAGATGGGTGCACTTCCCACAGATGAAATCAGCAGGGACACTGACGGCGTCCCTCACCTCAAACATTCTGCAGGAGGAACATTGCACTACCTTCCCTGCCATCCCCTCTAGATAAAAAAAGAAAAAGAAAGAAAGAGCTTACCTGTTATTCACTCCCCTTCTCAGCAAGCACTCACTCAGCAACCTCTGCGCCCCGCACGATAACACCAGAGGGAAAATAAAAGAAAAACTACTTACCCGTCACCAGCCAATCCCTTACCTGCAGGCTGTGACGTCACGGTTCAATTTCTTTCTACTTCTATCTGCCCTCGAGCCTTCCTCTTGATCTTGACAGCGGTTGGTTTTTTTTTGGGTTGGAGGAGGGGGTAGGGAGGGAAAAACTGAAGAAGTGTTTTGGGTTTAACCGTCACTTGACAACAAACCACCTTCAAGTTAGGGTGACCACAACGGACGTTTGCAAATGTCCCCCACAACAGCCAATCAGCAGCTCCGCTCTACTCCCCTCTGCTGGATGCTTGTCTTCACTTGAACAGCTAGGATCTCTTGCACAGGTACACCTTCAAGTTAGGGTGACCACAACGGACGTCTGCAATTTTCCCCCGCAACAGCCAATCAGCATCTCTGCTCTACTGCCCTCTGCTGGATCACTAATGGGTTAAACTCACCCACCTGATTGACTGCCATGTCCCTCTGAGATGCCAAGTATTAGGTTGGAAAGTTTCAAATCTGAAGTAGAAAATTAAAGGACATTTTACTGATTTGGAAACCTTTCTTCGAAAATTGCTTCTGGGTCTATCTTGGGCACACACCCATTGCCGGACGATTCTACTACCTAAACACCAGATTATTTTTCCCCCCAGTTTCCATTGCATAACCACATTCCTGAATGATGTGATCTTCAAACCTTGATCGCATTGTAGACATGAATTGCTAATGTGTTAATCATCAAATGGCCACCTGTGAATCCAAGGCTGATGTTTTGGGCGAGGTGTTTTCAGAACCCAAAAATGTATCATGGAGTTCAACCAACCTCCCCCTTTAATGTATTTGTTGCTTTTCCTAGCACACGGCTTGTTCCCTAGGTGTGGGATTATAATTATGGACACGTGGGTTTTAAACACAAAACAATGTTTATTCCATGAACTCAACTTAACATCTTAAATAAACATTGGATCTCTGAACACCCCTTGCTTCAAAGATAACTCTGAAAATATTACCACAGTAAATAATTCCTCAAAATGTTCCTTCAAACTTCCAAGAGACTTAACACCTTTAAACAGAATCACATCAGGTTAAAGGCTTTACTATTATGAGTTTAAATCACCCAAATGATCCAGAGATAGTCTTTCATGGCAGAGCTCACAGCAAATCCAGCTCACTGCAAAACACAGACACACCCCAAGATCTTTTCCTCCAAAATGCAGCTCTCTGGAAACGCACAGACACACACAAGCTGCTTTTTCAAACTGCAGCTCTCTGGAAACGCACAGACACACACAAGCTGCTTTTTCAAACTGCAGCTCTCTGGAAACACACAGACACACACAAGCTCTTTTTCAAACTGAAACTTCAAAATGGCTCCTGAGCTCAGCTCCACCCACTCTCTGACATCATTGTTTTCTTAAAGGTACATTGCTTAAACATCCATGTCTTAAAGGTACTCTCACATGCACCATCCACTAAGAAATGTACACAATACATATACCTTTTCATTTAAAAAAAAACAGCGCACGCAAACAGGTGTAATAATATAGTCCATTTTTCTTTGTTCTTCTTCCTCAAACCAAAATCCTTCTCGATTGACAGTCTCTTTGAACAAAGTCTCTGCACGATCCATCCATTCCTCTACTCCTCGGCATTTCTCTTCAGAATCAGATAATTTAGTTCAATCTGACCACAGAGCCCCTTGCAATTCTCCAGTACAGAAGCATTGGTGATCACAGCTTTCAGGCCGTCAAATGCCTGTTGAAAGACCGCTGTCCATTGAAATTTTTAACGTTTCTTCAGCAATTCCATCAGTGGAGTAATCACATCACAAAACTTTTGCACAACTGTTCGATCAAATCCACTCATGCTAAGAAATCGCATTATTTCCCGTCGTATCGAGGGTGTCGGAAACTCCCCAATAACTTTTGTTTTCACATCCCGTGTGACCATTCGACCCTGTCCGATTGTATGGCCAAGGAAAGTGACTTGGGCTTTTCCAAATTCACTTTTGGCTAGGTTTATCACCAAACCCGCCTCCTGAAGTCAATCAAATAACTCCCTCAGATGTTTTAAATGTTCTTTCCATGTCTGACTGAAAACTACCAGATCGTCAATGTATATCACACAATTGGGTAATCCTGAAATGACTGTATTAGTTAACCGTTGAAATGTTGCTGGGGTGATTTTCATGCCAAATGGCATAACTTTGAACTGGTATATACCATCTGGAGTCACAAAAGCTGAAATCTCCTTCGGCCTTTCAGGTAAAGGTACTTGCCAGTAACCTTTAAGTAAATTCAATTTGGAAATTAAAGTGGATTGTCCCACTTTCTCAATGCAATCCTCCAAACGTGGGACAGGATAAGAGTCTGTTCTTGTAACTGCTTTAACCTTTCTATAGTCCCCACACAACCATTGGGTACCGTCTGGTTTAGGTACCATCACTATGGGTGAGCTCCATTGGCTGCAACCCACTTCAATTATGCCATTTTTAAGCATACTCTCAATCTCTTTGTTAACCTGTGCCAATTTTAAAGGATTAAGTCTCTATGGATTTTGTTTGATAGGAACAGCATTTCCTACATCTACATCATGTATAGCCATTTTAGTACTTCCCAATTTATCTCTACAAACTTGCCCATGTGATATCAATAACTCTTTCAGGTCAGTTTGTTTTTCCTCTGGAAGGTAACTTAACAATTCATCCCAATTTTTAAGAACATCCTCATTTTCCAATTTAATTTGAGGTATGTCAAATTCACAGTCATCTGGATTTGGTTCGTCACTTTGAGTTAGAATCATTAAAACCTCCTTTTTCTCTCCTTCCCTTTCAAAGTACCTTTTAAGCATATTCACATGACACACTCGGTGAGTCTTCCTTCTATCTGGTGTTTTTACCACATAATTCACCTCACTTAATTTCCTTTCAATCTGATACGGTCCACAAAACCTTGCTTTTAAAGGCTCATCTACCTCTGGTAACAACACTAAAACTTTATCCCCACTGGCAAAACTACAAACTTTGGATTTCTTGTCCGCTACCCGTTTCATCACATTTTGTGCAACTTTCAAATGTTGTCTAGCCAATTCACCTGCTCTATTTAATCATTCCCTAAAATTTGACACATAATCCAATAGTGTAATTTCCGATTTCTCACCCACCAATTTTTCCTCAATCAATTTAAGTGGTCCTCTCACCTCATGACCAAAAATTAGTTCATAGGGGTTAATTTGGTAGACTCATTAGGTGCATCCCTAATTGCAAACAATACGAATGGAATTCCTTCATCCCAATCCTCTGGATAATCTTGACAATACGCCCTCAACATTGTCTTTAATGTCTGATGCCACCTTTCTAACGCTCTCTGCGATTCTGGATGGTACGCAGTTGATTTAAATTGTTTTATTCCTAAGCTATCCATAACTTCTTTGAATAACTTTGAAGTAAAATTTGATCCTTGATCCGATTGAATTTCTGTGGGTAGTCCATATCTAGTAAAGAATTTAAGTAACTCCTCCACAATCTTTTTAGCTGTAATATTACGTACTGGAATGGCCTCTGGAAACCCAATAGACACATCCATTATAGTCAAAAGGTATTGATTCCCACTTTTTGTTTTAGGAAGCGGTCCTGCACAATCAATTAGGACCCTTGTAAAAGGTTCCTCAAATGCTGGAATGGGTATTAAGGGCGCTGGTTTTATCACTGCTTGAGGTTTCCCTATCACTTGACATGTGTGACATGATTGACAAAATTTAACTACATCTTTATGTAGTCCAGGCCAATAAAAATGGCTTCTGGAAACCTAGTAGACACATCCATTATAGTCAAAAGATATTGATTCCCACTTTTTGTTTTAGGAAGCAGTCCTACACAATCAATTAGGACCCTCGTAAAAGGTTCCTCAAATGCTGGAATGGGTATTAAGGGTGCTGGTTTTATCACTGCTTGAGGTTCCCCTATCACTTGACATGTGTGACATGATTGACAAAATGTAACTACATCTTTATGTAGTCCAGGCCAATAAAAATGTTTCTGGATTTTAGCTTGAGTTTTCCTTATTCCCAAATGACCTCCCACTGGTACCTCATGTGCAACTCGCAACACCTCCTTTCTATACCCTACCGGCAATACTACTTGATGAACTTCTGCCCACTTTTCATCCACCTGCATATGCACAGGTCTCCATTTTCTCATCAAAACATCATTTTTACGGTAATAACACTCTGGTATACTCTCAGATTCCTCTTCCGTATATGCTTTCTGATATATCCGTTTTATTTCTACGTCTTTCTGTTGTAACTCCGCCAATTTTCCTGAACTAAAAATGTCCACCTCATCCACCACCTGTTCTTGTTCTTTTTCAACCATCTGATCAAAAATCGTTTCTGATAATTGCACTTCAACTTCATCTTCACTCTTTGATTTCTCCTCTTGTCTTAACCTGTGACTTTGCGACCTTGTTACTACACAATCCGGAAAAATCCCAGGATATTCGTCCTTCAACCCTTCAGTTGTCTGATTTTCCACTGGCTTATGAACCACAGTAGACATCACCCCCACCTGCGATCCAGCTATATCATTACCCAAGATAAACTGTATTCCTGGACAAGATAGTTTATCTATTACTCCTACTACCACTTCACCACTCTTCACTGGACTTTCCAACCTTACCTTATATAATGGAACACTACTCCTCTCACTCTGAATTCCACATATCACCATCTTTTCTGGCAACATTCTTCCCAAACTACATAATTCCTCATCTCTTACCATTAAAGATTGACTAGCCCCTGTATCTCTTAAAATTGTGACTTCTTTACCTGCTCCTCCTGATACACATGAGTAAACTTTATCCACGCAAGTAAATTCTTTAAAGAGATCTGGCACCTTCTTATCAATCACCTCTTGATCAGGCTGTACAATCTATTGCACCTCCTTCGCTTCACTTGGGCTTTCCTTTACCCCTTGAACAAACCCCACTGTCTTATCCTGTTTTACCACATCAGCCTTCCCAGTGTTTTTCTTCAACCACCAACACTGTGACTTTACATGGCCTAGTTTATTACAGTGAAAACATCATGGGCGTCATTCTCCGCCGGCGGGAGTCTCCGTTTTGCCGGCGCCCGGGGGTTTCCCGACGGCGTGTGGCTGCCCACAGTGGGAAACCCCATTGACCGGCCGGTGTAACGGAGCATCCCGCCGGCGGGTCGGGGCAGAAATGTGGCGGGGCGGGATGGAGAATTTCGCTCCTGAAACTTTTCATTTCTTTTCCACCCTCCTGGATTTCTTTTTTAATCTGAGGTACACTCTCTTTATTGTCTCCTATCAGATCACCTTTACCTTTACCACTTGAGTATTTCTCATGTCCCCAGTTTCTATCCCTCAGGCTGAAACTGATGTCGGAAACCAATCTTTGATTTATGAACTAATTCATAATCATCTGCCATTTCCGCTGCTAATCTCGCAGTTTTAACCCTCTGCTCTTCCACATGAGTTCTCACTACATCAGGAATTGAATTTTTAAACTCCTCCAAAAGTATAATTTCTCTGAGAGCTTCATACGTTTGGTTTATTTTCAAAGCCCTTATCCACCTATCAAAATTACTCTGTTTGAGCCTTTCAAACTCCCATATATGTTTGACCAAATTCTTTCCTTAAATTTCTAAACCTTTGCCTGTAAGCTTCAGGCACTAGCTCATATGCACTTAAAATGGATTTCTTCACCTCCTCATACATTCCAGATACCTCCTCTGGTAGTGACGCAAACACTTCACTAGCCCTACCTACCAGCTTTGTTTGAATCAGTAACACCCACATGTCCTGTGGCCATTGCATTTGTTTAGCTACCATCTCAAATGAAATGAAAAAGGCTTCTACCTCCTTCTTGTCAAACCTTGGCAATGCTTGGACATATTTAAATAGATCCCCACCACGTCTTCGACTATGACGCTCTGTCTCATTATCCTCATCCATCTCCTCCAACTGTACGTGTCCCTTTGCGTCTGCCAATTTTAACTGATTTTCATGTTTCAGAGCCATTTTCCAAAGTTCAAACTCTCTCTCTTTTTCCCTTTCCTCTCTATCTCTTTCTTTGTTTCTTTCTTCTCTCTCCTTTTCTTTTTCCTCTCTATCTCTTTCTCTTTCTGCTCTCTCTCTTTCGTATTCCAGCCACTTTAATTCTTTCTCATGTTCCATTTGTTTAATTTGCAACTGAATTTTTGCCATTTCCCATGAGTCAAACTCTATCTCAGGCAACTTTAAATGCTTAACCACCGCCATAATTACCTCACCTTTTCGCATTTTGTCAGGTAATGTTAACTGCAATGTTCTTGCCAAATCTAACAGTCTGCTTTTCGTTTCTGTCCGTAAAGTACTACGTATGACATTCTCCACCCCCAAAAACTTCTGAGCCTCTGAAAGAGCCATTGTTCACAACACTCTCCCCACTTAAACTAAAATACCACACCGGAAAAGCAACAATCCTTCACTGTCTTTAAGTTCACAAAAGCCAATCCAATAGATAGACTTTTATTCCCCTCGAACCCCCAATTGTTATGGGTGAGGCGTTTTCAGAACCCCAAAATGTATCATGGAGTTCAACCAACCTCCCCCTTTAATGTATTTGTTGCTTTTCTGAGCACACGGATTACAGTTATGGACACGTGGGTTTTTAAACACAAAACAATGTTTATTCCATGAACTCAACTTAATATCTTAAATAAACATGGGATCTCTTAACACCCCTTTCTTCAAAGATAACTGCAAAAATATTGCAACAGTAAATAATTCCTCAAAAATGTTCCTTCAAACTTCCAAGAGACTTAACACCTTTAAACAGAATCACATCAGGTTAAAGGCTTTACTATTATGAGTTTAAATCACCCAAATGATCCAGAGATAGTCTTTCATGGCAGACATCACAGCAAATCCAGCTCACTGCAAAACACAGACACTCCCCAAGCTCTTTTCCTCCAAACTGCAGCTCTCTGGAAACACACAGACACACACAAGCTGCTTTTTCAAACTGCAGCTCTCTGGAAACACACAGACACACACAAGCTGCTTTTTCAAACTGCAGCTCTCTGGAAACACACAGACACACACAAGCTGCTTTTTCAAACTGCAGCTCTCTGGAAACACACAGACACACACAAGCTGCTTTTTCAAACTGCAGCTCTCTGGAAACACACAGACACACACAAGCTGCTTTTTCAAATTACAGCTCTCTGGAAACACACAGACACACACAAGCTCTTTTTCAAACAAAAACGTCAAAATGGCTCCTGAGCTCAGCTCCACCCACTCTCTGACATCACTGTTTTCTTAAAGGTACATTACTTGAACATCCATGTCTTGTTAAAAAATATGTTTTTATTAAGAATTTTTCAACAATATTTTCCACCTTACAAACAAACCCCCTACCCCCCCCCCCCCCCCCCCCGTAACAAAGAAAAGAAAGAGAACTCACATGGTAAGACATGAACATGGCAAGTCAATAAAATACAGAACTTTGTACATTGGATTCTTCCCGTACATGTCAGTTTCCGGATCATTCATGTGTTTTCTTGCTCAAATGCCCCCCAGAGAAACCCCCCTTCCCCCCCTCACTCCCCTCCCCCCCACCACCCCCACGAACGATGTCCCCCCCTCCCCCCCTGGGTTGCTGTTGCTGCTGTCCGACCTTCATCTAACGCTCCGCGAGATGGTCTAGGAACGGTTGCCACCGCCTGTAGAACCCCTGCGCAGACCCTCTCAAGGCAAACTTTATCCGCTCCATACGATAAACCCAGCCATATCGTTTGTCCAGGCCTCCACACTGGGGGGTTTCGCCTCCTTCCACATTAGCAAGATCCTTCGCCGGGCCAGTAGGGACGCAAAGGCCAGAATGCCGGCCTCTTTCGCTTCCTGCACTCCCGGCTCGTCCACTACTCCGAATATTGCTAGCCCCCAGCTTGGCTTGAACCGGACTTTCACCACCTTAGATACTGTTCCCGCAACTCCCCTCCAGAACCCCTCCAGTGCCGGGCATGACCAAAACATATGGACATGGTTCGCTGGACTTCCTGAGCACCTCCCACATCTGTCCTCCACCCCAAAGAACCAACTCAGCCTCGCCCCCATCATATGCGCTCTATGAACCACCTTAAATTGTATCTGGCTAAGCCTGGCACACGAGGAAGAGGAATTAACCCGACTTAGGGCATCAGCCCATAGCCCCTCCTCAATCTCCTCCCCCTACTCCTCCTCCCATTTACCCTTCAGCTCCTCTACCAGAGCCTCCCCCTCTTCTTTCATCTCCTGGTATATCGCCGACACCTTGCCCGCTCCAACCCATACGCTCGAAATCACCCTATCTTGAACCCCCTGTGCCGGGAGTAGCGGAAATTCCCTCACCTGCCGCCTCACAAGCGCCCTCACCTGCATGTACCTGAAAGCGTTTCCCGGGGGTAGCCCAAACTTCTCCTCCAGCGCCCCTAAGCTCACAAACGTCCCGTCAATGAACAGGTCCCCCAATCTTCTAATCCCTGCCCGATGCCAGCTCTGAAAGCCCCCCGTCCATCCTTCCTGGGACAAACCGATAGTTGTCTCTGATCGGGGCCCACACCGAAGCTCCCGTCGCACCCCTGTGCCGTCTCCACTGCCCCCAGATCTTTAGCGTTGCCGCCACCACCGGGCTCGTGGTGTACCTTGTCGGCGAGAGCGGCAGCGGTGCCGTCACCAGCGCCCCCAGGCTCGTTCCTTTGCAGGACGCCATCTCCAACCTCTTCCACACCGCCCCCTCTCCCTCCATCACCCACTTACGGATCATTGCCACGTTGGCTGCCCAATAGTAACCACCCAAGTTCGGCAACGCCAACCCTCCTCTAACTCTGCTACGCTCCAAGAACCCCCTCCTTACCCGCGGGGTCTTACTCGCCCACACAAATCCCATAATGCTCCTGCTTACCCTCTTAAAGAAGGCCTTAGTAATTCCAATTGGGAGGCATTGGAATATGACAAGAAACCTCGGGAGGACCACCATTTTAACCGACTGTACCCTACCCGCCAGCGAGAGTGGCAACATGTCCCACCTTTTAAAATCCTCCTCCACCTGTTCCACCAACCGCGTCAAATTAAGTTTGTGCAGTGCCCCCCAGCTCCTAGCTACCTGAATCCCCAAGTATCGAAAGCTCCTTTCCGCCCTCCTCAACGGGAGGTCGTCTATCCCTCTTCCCTGGTCCCCCGGATGATCACAAAGAGCTCACTCTTTCCCACATTGAGCTTATAGCCCGAAAAGTCTCAAAACTCCCGTAGGATCTGCATTACCTCAACCATTCCCTCCACTGGATCCGTCACATACAGCAACAGGTCGTCTGCGTACAACGACACTTGATGTTCCTCTCCCCCTCGAACCACCCCCTTCCATTTCCCCGACTCAACGCCATGGCCAAAGGTTCAATTGCTAATGCAAACAGCAGAGGGGACAGGGGGCACCCCTGCCTCGTCCCTCGATACAGCCGGAAATACTCCGACCTCCGCCGGTTCGTGACCACACTCGCCACCGGGGCTTTTTCCGGAGCTTAACCCATCTAATAAACCCTCCCCCGAACCCAAACCTCCTCAACACTTCCCAGAGATACTCCCACTCTACCCGATCAAAGGCCTTCTCCGCGTCCATGGCTGTCACTATCTCCGCTTCTCCCTCCACCGATGGCATCATTATCACATTTAGGAGCCTTCACACATTAGTGTTTAACTGCCTCCCCTTTACGAATCCCGTCTGGTCCTCGTGAATCACCCCCGGGTCACAGTCCTCAATCCTCGTGGCCAACATTTTTGCCAGCAGCTTAGCATCTACATTAAGGAGCGATATCGGTCTATATGACCCACATTGCAGTGGGTCCTTATCCCGTTTCAAGATCAAAGAGATCGTCGCCTCCGACATTGTTGGGGGCAGGGTCCCCCCCCTCCCTTGCTTCATTGAAGGTCCTTACCAGCAACGGGGCTAACAGGTCTACATACTTCCTGTAAAACTCCACCGGGAACCCATCCGGCCCCGGGGCCTTCCCTGCCTGCATACTCCCCCGGCCTTTAACCAGCTCCTCCACCCCAATTGGCGCCCCCAAACCAACCACCTCCTGCTCCTCCACCCTTGGGAACCTCAATTGGTCCAAGAATCGCCGCATCCCCTCTTTTCCCCTGGGGGCTGGGACCTATACAGCTCCTCGTAAAAGGCCTTAAAAACCTCATTCACTTTCCCCGCACTCCGCACTGTAGTTCCCCTGCCATCTTTGACTCCGCCTATTTTCCTCGCTGCCATCCTCTTACGGAGCTGATGTGCCAGCATCCGACTCGCCTTCTCCCCATATTCATATATCGCCCCCTGTGCCTTCCTCCACTGTGCCTCTGCCTTCCCTGTGGTCGACAGGTCGAACTCCGTCTGGAGACTTCGTCTCTCCCTGAGTAGTCCCCCATCAGGAGCCTCTGCATATCTCCTGTCCACCCTTAAAATCTCCCCCACTAACCTCTCCCTTTCCCTACCCTCTCTCTTCACCCTATGAGCCCTGATGGAAATTGGCTCTCCCCTGACCACCGCCTTCAGCGCCTCCCATACTACTCCCACCTGCACCTCCCCGTTGTCGTTGGCCTCCAGATACCTTTCGATACACCCCTGCACCCTCCCGTACACTTCCTCGTCTGCCAGCAGTCCCACATCCAACCGCCACAGCGGGCGTTGGTCCCTCTCCTCCCCCAGCTCTAACTCCACCCAATGCGGGGCATGGTCTGAAATGGCTATGGCCGAATATTCCGTTCCCTCCACTTTCGGGATCAATGCCCTGCCCAGAACAAAAAAATCTATCCGGGAGTAGGCCTTATGTACGTGGGAGAAAAAAGAAAATTCTCAGGCCAAAGGCCTGGCAAATCTCCACGGATCTACTCCCCCCATCTGGTCCATGAACCCCCTAAGCACCTTGGCCGCTGCCGGCCTCTTCCCCGTCCTAGATCTGGAGCCGATCCAGTGCTGGGTCCAGCACCGTGTTAAAATCCCCACCCATTATCAAGCTCCCTACCTCCAGGTCTGGAATACGCCCCAACATCCGTTTCATGAATCCAGCATCGTCCCAGTTCGGGGCATATACATTCACCAGTACCACCTCCGTCCCCTGCAACCTACCGCTCACCATCACGTATCGGCCTCACTTGTCCGCTACTATGTTCTTGGCCTCGAACGACACCCGCTTTCCCACCAGTATTGCCACCCCTCTATTCTTCGCATCCAGCCCCGAATGGAACACCTGTCCTACCCATCCCTTCCTTAACCTGACTTGGTCTGCCACCTTCAGATGTGTCTCCTGAAGCATGACCACGTCTGCCTTCAGTCCCTTTAGGTGCGCGAACACTCGGGCCCTCTTAACCGGCCCATTTAGGCCTCTCACATTCCACGTGATCAGCTGGATTGGGGGGTTACCCCCCCCCCCCCCCCCCCCCGCCGACTAGCCATCTTCTATCTTAGGCCAGTCCCGTGCTGGCGCCTCCCGCACCCTCCAGTCCCCCAGGCGGGGAACCCCCGCCCCAACCACCTCTTCCATTTTCAGTTCCCCTTCGGACAGTGCAGCAGCAACCCTAATGTCCCCCCGCACCCCCACCGCTAGATCCACATCTAGCTCTTTTGCTCCCCCCATATTACTTACGTGAGTCAGCTGACTTCGGCTGACCCCGGCTTCCCCCGGCTTCCCCCCCCTTCCCGTTGATCTCCCCCGTGTGGGAGTCTCTCCTCCTCCTTACCTTCCTCCACCCCCCCTCCCTTTTTTCTGGGGCGCGGGAAAAAGCCCGCGCTTTCCTGAGCTAGCCCCGCCCCCTGTGGCGCAGCTCCTGTTGCGGCCTTTATCCCGGTTCCCTCATCACCGAGTCTCACCTACCTCCAGCACCGACGCCCACATTCCCCATCACCATCATCTCGTCTGCAGAAAAGAACAAAGGGAAATTTTAGGAATTTTAACCAGAACTCTACCCACATCCCCATCCATCATCCCACCCATGAAATATTCTTTGCCCATATTTACAACCCCATATACAACCAACATCTCCCCCCACAACCACATCCCCTCAGTTCGAGTCCAGTTTTTCCGTCTGAATAAAGGTCCAAGCCTCTTTTGGCGTTTCAAAATAATGGTGTAAGTCCTGATAAGTGACCCACAGTCGCGCAGGCTGTAGCATGCCGAACCGGACTCTTTTTTTATGCAGCACCGCCTTGGCCCGGTTGAAGCCAGCTCTCCTCCTTGGCACCTCCGCGATCCAATCCTGGTAAACTCGGATCACCGTGTTCTCCCATCTACTGCTCCGCACCTTCTTGGCTCATCTCAGCACACTTTATTTGTCCGCAAAGCGATGGATCCTTGCCACTATCGCCCTTGGCGGCTCGTCGGCCTTGGGTCTCCTCGCCAGGACCCGGTGAGCCCCTTGCAGCTCCAGGGGGCTCGGAGAGGCCTCCGCACCCATCAGCGAATGGAGCATCGTGCTCACGTACGCCCCGGCATCAGCTCCCTACACTCCTTCGGGGAGACCCAGAATCCGGAGATTCTTCCTCCTCGACTGGTTCTGCAGGACCTCGATTCTCTCGGCCCACCTCCTGTGCACCGCCTCGTGCGCCTCCATTTTTACCGCCAGGCCCAGGATCTCGTCCTCGTTGGTATTCACTTTATCATTCACCTCGCGAAGCTCCACCGCCTGGGTCTTCTGGGTCTCCTTCAGCCCTCGATCGCCAACAGCATTGGCGCCAGCACCTCCTTTTTCAGCTCCTCCACACATCGCTTGAGGAACTCCTGCTGGTCTGGCCCCCACGCTGCTCACTCTCCGCCCTCCGCCATCTTGCTTTTTTTCCCTCGTTTTAGTCTCTGCTCCAGGGCCTCTTTTCTCGTCGTTCCACTGCTGATCTCGGCCATATATTGTAAGGGGGGACCTTGCTGCACCTTCCCACACGGGATTAATTTTAAAAAAGTTCCGTTGGGGCTCCTCTGGAGAGCCCGAAAGTCCGTTGTCGCGGGAGCTGCCGAAACGTGAAGTGAAACATCCATGTCTTAAAGGTACCCTCACATGACACTGACCTTACACTTTCCCAAGAATGCGATTACACCAGAGAGGGCACTGTTCCTGGTAACCCAAATGCTGCCAGAGCTGCTGTTTGCCATGTGGCGCACGTTCTTGGTATTATACCGCCGGTGCCGCGTCATCCAGCACGGAGCGGCAAGATGTCTGGCCTTGTCAGGATGTTGAAACTTGCTACCCATTCCTCTCGTGCTTCCAGCTCATTCCAGTCCCACATTCTCCTGCCCAGGCTCGTTCATTCCTCATTTCCGACCTGTATTCGCCTGCAGATACCCTCTTGTTCCTGTTCAGGATCCTCCTGTGTGTTCTCAGCCAGGGTTTGACGTTTTGGGAGTGGCCTGAAGACAAGGGTTTGCCACAGTGATCAGGGTGTTCAGTGATCGAGCAATCAAGGATATTGCGGCCTTTGGGAGGAGAGCAAATGAGCGATGCTGATATCATCATTTATAAGGGAAGGTCGAGAGGAGACTTTGAGCTGAACTCGTGCGATTAGAAAAGGAAGTTCAGGAAATTGATTGTAGGGGCAGCACGGTGGCGCAGTGGTTAGCACTGCTGCCTCACGGCGCCGAGGTCCCAGGTTCGATCCCGGCTCTGGGTCACTGTCCGTGTGGAGTTTGCACATTCTCCCCGTGTCTGAGTGGGTTTCCCCCCACAACCCAAAGATGTGCAGGGTGGGGGGATTGGCCAGGCTAAACTGCCCCTTAATTGGAAAAAATGAATTGGGCACTTTAAAATTGAAAAAAAGAACAACAAAAAAAGAAAATTGATTGTAGGAAATTGTTCATTTGTGGCAACAAGTTTAAATACCAGATGTGATATGTTTACAAAATTAAGAATTTTGACGATGTGCCGATCTTTTTGCAGTAGAACCCTCAAGAGTATTGAAAGTCAAAGAGACCTAGGAGTACAGGTCCACAGGTCACTGAAAGGGGCAACACAGGTGGAGAAGGTAGTCAAGAAGGCATATGGCATGCTTGCCTTCATTGGCCGGGGCGTTGAGTATAAGAATTGGCAAGTCATGTTGCAGCTGTATAGAACCTTAGTTAGGCCACACTTGGAGTATAGTGTTCAATTCTGATCGCCACACTACCAGAAGGATGTGGAGGCTTTAGAGAGGGTGCAGAAGAGATTTACCAGAATGTTGCCTGGTATGGAGGGTATTAGCTATGAGGAGAGGTTGAATAAACTCGGTTTGTTCTCACTGGAACGAAGGAGGTTGAGGGGCGACCTGATAGAGGTCTACAAAATTATGAGGGGCATAGACAGAGTGGATAGTCGGAGGCTTTTTCCCAGGGTAGAGGGGTCAATTACTAGGGGGCATAGGTTTAAGGTGAGAGGGGCAAGGTTTAGAGTAGATGTACGAGGCAAGTTTTTGACACAGAGGGTAGTGGGTGTCTGGAACTCGCTCCCGGAGGAGGTGGTGGAAGCAGGGACGATAGTGACATTTAAGGGGCATCTTGACAAATACATGAATAGGATGGGAATAGAGGGATACGGACCCAGGAAGTGTAGAAGATTGTAGTTTAGTCGGGCAGCATGGTCGGCGCGGGCTTGGAGGGCCGAAGGGCCTGTTCCTGTGCTGTACTTTTCTTTGTTCTTTGTTCTTTGTAAAGATGACAACAATCTGAGCTAAATTAGAGGACAAGGCCTCAAAGCAACGCAGGAAATCACCTTACAAGATGGGAGGGAGGAGACATTGATTACTTTGAGAAGATAGATTGGTTGTCTATCATGGCTCAGTGGGTAGCAGCACTCAGAAGGTGCCGCTGCTGCGACCTAAGCACAGAAATCCAGACTGACACTCACCATGCAGTACTGAGGGAGCGCTGTACCGAGGGAGTGCTGTACTGAGGGAGTGCTGTACTGAGATAGTGCAGTACTGAGGGAGCGCTGTATCGAGGGAGTGCTGTACTGAGGGAGTGCTGTACTGAGAGAGTGCTGTACTGAGGGAGTGCTGTACTGAGGGAGCGCTGTACTGAGGGAGCGCTGTACTGAGGGAGCGCAGTACTGAGGGAGTGCTGTACTGAGGGAGCGCTGTACTGAGGGAGCGCTGTACTGAGGGAGCGCAGTACTGATGGAGCGCTGTACTGAGGGAGCGCTGTACTGAGGGAGCGCTGTACTGAGGGAGCGCTGTACTGAGGGAGCACTGCACTGAGGGAGCGCTGTACCGAGGGAGCTCTGTACTGAGGGAGTGCTGTACTGAGGGATTGCAGTACTGAGGGAGCGCTGTACTGAGGGAGCGCTGTACTGAGGGAGCGCTGTACTGAGGGAGCGCTGTACTGAGGGAGCGCTGTCCTGAGAGAGTGCTGTACTGAGGGAGCGCTGTATGAGGGAGCGCTGTATTGAGGGAGAGCTGTATTGAGGGAGAGCTGTACTGAGGGAGCGCTGTATGAGGGAGCGCTGTACTGAGGGAGCGCTGTATTGAGGGAGCGCTGTACAGATGGAGCACTGTACTTAGGGAGCGCTGTACTGAGAGAGCGCTGTACTGAGGGAGCGCTGTACTGAGGGAGCGCTGTACTGAGGGAGTGCTGTACTGTGGGAGTGCTGTACTGAGGGAGTGCTGTACTGTGGGAGTGCTGTACTGAGGGAGTGCTGTACTGAGGGAGTGCTGTACTGAGGGAGCGCTGTGCTGAGGGAGCACTGTGCTGAGGGAGTACTGTACTGAGGGAGTGTTGTACGGAGGGAGTGCTGTTCTGTACTGAGGGTGTGCTGTAGCGAGGGAGTGCTGTACTGAGGGAGTGTTGTACTGAGGGAGTGCTGTGCTGTACTGAGGGAGTGCTGTACTGTACTGAGGGAGGGCTGAAATGAGGGTGAGCTGTACTGAGGGAGTATTGTACTGAGGGAGTGCTGTACTGAGGGAGTGCTGTACTGAGGGAGTGCTGTACTGAGAGCGCTGTACTGAGGGAGCACTGTACTGAGGGAGTGCTGTACTGAGGGAGTGCTGTACTGAGGGAGAGCTGTACTGATGGAGTGCTGTACTCAGGGAGCGCTGTACTGAGGGAGCGCTGTACTGAGCGAGCGCTGTACTGATGGAGTGCTGTACAGAGGGCGCGCTGTACTGAGGGCGCGTTGTACTGAGGGAGCGCTGTACTCAGGGAGCGCTGTACTGAGGGAGTGCTGTACTGAGCGACTACTGTACTGAAGGAGCGCTGTACTGAGGGAATGCTGTACTGAGGGAGCACTGTACTGAGGGAGTGCTGTACTGAGGGAGTGCTGTACTGAGGGAGCACTGTACTGAGGGAATGCTGTACCGAGGGGTCGCTGTACTGAGGGAGCGCTGTACCGAGGGAGCGCTGTACCGAGTGAGAGCTGTACTGAGGGAGTGCTGTACTGAGAGAGAGCTGTACTGAGGGAGAGCTGTACTGAGGGAGCGCTGTATGAGGGAGCGCTGTACTGAGGGAGCGCTGTATTGAGGGAGCGCTGTACTGATGGAGCGCTGTACTGAGGGAGCGCTGTACTGAGGGAGCGCTGTACTGTGGGAGTGCTGTACTGTGGGAGTGCTGTACTGAGGGAGTGCTGTACTGAGGGAGTGCTGTACTGAGGGAGAGCTGTACTGAGGGAGAGCTGTACTGAGAGAGTGCTGTACTATGGGAGTGCTGTACTGAGGGAGTGCTGTTCTGTACCTAGGGAGTGCTGTACTGAGGGAGTGTTGTACTGAGGGAGTGCTGTTCTGTACTGAGGGAGTGTTGTACTGAGGGAGTGCTGTACTGAGAAAGCACTGTGCTGAGGGAGTACTGTACTGAGCGAGTGTTGTACGGAGGGAGTGCTGTTCTGTACTGAGGGTGTGCTGTAGCGAGGGAGTGCTGTACTGAGGGAGTGTTGTACTGAGGGAGTGCTGTGCTGTACTGAGGGAGTGCTGTACTGTACTGAGGGAGGGCTGCAATGAGGGCGAGCTGTACTGAGGGAGTATTGTATTGAGGGAGTGCTGTCCTGAGGGAGTGCTGTACTGAGGGAGCGCTGTACTGAGGGAGCGCTGTACTGATGGAGTGCTGTACTGAGGGCGCGCTGTACTGAGGGCGCGCTGTACTGAGGGCGCGTTGTACTGAGGTAGCGCTGTACTCAGGGAGCGCTGTACTGAGGGAGTGCTGTACTGAGTGACTACTGTACTGAAGGAGCGCTGTACTGAGGGAATGCTGTACTGAGGGAGCACTGTACTGAGGGAGTGCTGTACTGAGGGAGTGCTGTACTGAGGGAGCACTGTCCTGAGGGAATGATGTACCGAGGGGTTGCTGTACTGAGGGAGTGCTGTACTGAGGGAGTGCTGTACTGATGGAGTGCTGTACTGAGGGAGTGCTGTACTGAGGGAGTGCTGTACTGAGGGAGTGCTGTACTGAGGGAGCGCGTAACTGAGGGAGTGCTGTACTGAGGGAGTGCTGTACTGAGGGAGCGCTGTACTGAGAGAGCGCTGTACTGAGGGATTGCTGTACTGAGAGAGTGCTGTACTGAGAGAGTGCTGTACTGAGGGATTGCTGTACTGAGGGAGTGCTGTACTGAGGGAGAGCTGTACTGAGGGAGCACTGTACTGAGGGAGTGCTGTACTGAGCGAGCGCTGTACTGAGGGAGCGCTGTACTGAGGGAGTGGAGTACTGAGGGAGTGCAGTACTGAGGGAGCGCTGTACTGAGGGAGTGGAATACTGAGGGAGTGCAGTACTGAGGGAGTGCTGTACTGAGGGAGTGCTGTACTGAAGGAGTCCTGTACTGAGGGAGTGCTCTACTGAGGGAGAGCTGTACAGAGGGAGTGCTGTACTGAGGGAGTGCCGTACTGAGGGAGCGCTGTACTGAGCGAGCGCTGTACTGAGGGAGGGCTGTACTGAGAGAGTGCTGTACTGAGCGAGCGCTGTACTGAGGGAGCGCTGTACTGAGGGAGTGGAGTACTGAGGGAGTGCAGTACTGAGGGAGCGCTGTACTGAGGGAGTGGAATACTGAGGGAGTGCAGTACTGAGGGAGTGCTGTCCTGAGGGAGTGCTGTACTGAAGGAGTGCTGTACGAGGGAGTGCTCTACTGAGGGAGAGCTGTACTGAGGGAGTGCTGTACTGAGGGAGTGCTGTACTGAGGGAGCGCTGTACTGAGCGAAAGCTGTCCTGAGGGAGCGCTGTACTGAGAGAGTGCTGTACTGAGGGAGTGCTGTACTGAAGGAGTGCTGTACTGAGGGAGTGCTGTACTGAGGGAGTGCTGTACTGAGGGAGCGCTGTACTGAGGGAGTGCTGTACTGAGGGAGCGCTGTGCTGAGAGAGCGCTGTACTGAGGGAGTGCTGTACTAAGGGAGTGCAGTACTGAGGGAGCGCTGTACTCAGCGAGCGCTGCACTGGGAGAGTGCAGTACTGAGGGAGTGCTGTACTGAGGAAGTGCTGTACTGAGGGAGCGCTGTACTGAGGGAGCGCTGTACTGAGAGAGTGCTGTACTCAGCGAGCGCTGCACTGAGGGAGTACTGTACTGAGGGAGCGCTGTACTGAGGGAGTGCTGTACTGAGGGAGTGCTGTACTGAGGGAGCGCTGTACTGAGGGAGCACTGTACTGAGAGAGTGCTGTACTCAGCGAGCGCTGCACTGGGAGAGTGCAGTACTGAGTGAGCACTGTACTGAAGGGAGTGCTGTACTGAGGGAGCACTGTACTGAAGGGAGTGCTGTACTGAGGGAGTGCTGTACTGAGGGAGTGCTGGACTGAGGGAGTGCTGTCCTGAGGGAGCACTGTACTGAAGGGGGTGCTGTACTGAGGGAGCGCTGTACTGAGGGAGCACTGTCCTGAGGGAGTGCTGTACTGAGGGAGCACTGTACTGAGGGAGTGCTGTACTGAGGGAGTGCTGTACTGAAGGAGTGCCGTACTGAGGGAGTGCTGTACTGAGGGAGCGCTGTACTGAGGGAGTGCTGTACTGAGGGAGTGCTGTACTGAGGGAGCACTGTACTGAAGGGAGTGCTGTACTGAGGGAGCGCTGTACTGAGGGAGCACTGTACTGAGGGAGTGCTGTACTGAGGGAGCACTGTACTGAGGGAGTGCTGTACTGAGGGAGTGCTGCACTGAGGGAGTGCTGTACTGAAGGAGTGCTGTACTGAGGGAGTGCTGTACTGAGGGAGTGCTGTACTGAGGGAGCGCTGCACTGAGTGAGTGCAGTACCGAAGGAGTGCAGTACTGAAGGAGTGCTGTACTGAGGGAGTGCTGTACTGAGGGAGCACTGTACTGAGGGAGTGCTGTACTGAGGGAGCACTGTACTGAGGGAGTGCTGTACTGAGGGAGCACTGTACTGAGGGAGCGCTGTACTGAGGGAGTGCTGCACTGAGGGAGTGCTGTACTGAGGGAGTGCTGTACTGAGGGAGCACTGTACTGAGGGAGCACTGTACTGAGGGAGTGCTGTACTGAGGGAGCGCTGTACTGAGGGAGTGCTGTACTGAGGGAGCACTGTACTGAGGGAGTGCTGTACTGAGGGAGCACTGTACTGAGGGAGCACTGTACTGAGGGAGCGCTGTACTGAGGGAGCGCTGTACTGAGGGAGTGCTGTTCTGAGGGAGTGCTGTACTGAGGGAGTGCTGTACTGAGGGAGTGCTGTACTGAGGGAGTGCTGCACTGAGGGAGTGCTGCACTGAGGGAGTGCTGTACTGAGGGAGTGCTGCACTGAGGGAGTGCTGCACTGAGGGAGTGCTGTACTGAGGGAGCACTGTACTGAGGGAGCACTGTACTGAGGGAGCGCTGTACTGAGGGAGCACCGTACTGAGGGAGCACTGTACTGAGGGAGCACTGTACTGAGGGAGTGCTGTACTGAGGGAGTGCTGCACTGAGGGAGCACTGTACTGAGCGAGCGCTGTACTGAGGGTGTATGTACTGAGGGAGTGCTGCACTGAGGGAGTGCTGTACTGAGGGAGTGCTGTACTGAGGTAGCACTGTACTGAGGGAGCACTGTACTGAGGGAGTGCTGTACTGAGGGAGCACTGTACTGAGGGAGCACTGTACTGAGGGAGTGCTGTACTGAGGGAGCACCGTACTGAGGGAGCACTGTATTGAGGGAGCACTGTACTGAGGGAGTGCTGTACTGAGGGAGTGCTGTACTGAGGGAGCACTGTACTGAGGGAGCGCTGTACTGAGGGTGTATGTACTGAGGGAGTGCTGCACTGAGGGAGTGCTGTACTGAGGTAGCACTGTACTGAGGGAGCACTGTACTGAGGGAGTGCTGTACTGAGCGAGCGCTGCACTGAGGTAGCACTGTACTGAGGGAGCACTGTACTGAGGGAGTGCTGTAATGAGGGAGCACTGTACTGAGGGAGCACTGTACTGAGGGAGTGCTGTACTGAGGGAGCACTGTACTGAGGGAGCACTGTACTGAGGGAGCACTGTACTGAGGGAGTGCTGTACTGAGGGAGCACTGTACTGAGGGAGCACTGTACTGAGGGAGTGCTGTACTGAGGGAGCACTGTACTGAGGGAGCACTGTACTGAGGGAGCACTGTACTGAGGGAGTGCTGTACTGAGGGAGCACTGTACTGAGGGAGCACTGTACTGAGGGAGTGCTGTACTGAGGGAGCACTGTACTGAGGGAGCACTGTACTGAGGGAGCACTGTACTGAGGGAGTGCTGTACTGAGGGAGCACTGTACTGAGGGAGCGCTGTACTGAGGGAGCGCTGTACTGAGGGAGTGCTGTACTGAGGGAGCACTGTACTGAGGGAGCACTGTACTGAGGGAGCACTGTACTGAGGGAGCACTGTACTGAGGGAGTGCTGTACTGAGGGAGCACTGTACTGAGGGAGCGCTGTACTGAGGGAGCGCTGTACTGAGGGAGCACTGTACTGAGGGAGCACTGTACTGAGGGTGCTTGCTGTGCTCAAATTGACTGCTGCATTTCCCATTTTAGAATACTGAGCACATTTTGAAAGTGCTTCATTGGCTGTTGGACGTTTTGGGATGTTGTGAAGGGGCACTGTCGTAATGCAAGGATTTATTTGAGATGGATTTGACGGGTGTGATCATCCGATTTATTTTGCCCCTGGTGTGCCGTGCTGCCTGTGTGCTCCACCACCCTGAATCCGTGGTGCTTGCACCATGCTCGGATGCCTGTCCCTGCCGAGTTTGTTCGCTAGGTCCGGTTCCACTATATGTTACTGATCTTCACTCCATGCCACATATCTGCCAGTTCTGATGGAGATGCAGTTGTGATTGGCCATTAACATAAGTCTAACTGTATGAAGGAACAAAAGGAAGTAACAATAAAACTTCCCTTCGGCAGGAGAGTAACACATTACAACTTTCATTCATGGTGTGCAGTAAACACAAGGTGATTACTGATGTGTTAAAAGCTCTTTTCATCACTTGCCTAAGTGCTACCTGTGGCATCTCTGTTATTTAGAGGGAAACACAGGAGGAGCATGTTACAACACAGCAGCGCACACAGGCATAGTTTCTAAGGAGAGCAGTGTGAGTGACTCATTCCTGTTTAAAGACCATTTGGAATGTCATGGTGTAGGAGGTCGGTAGGTGTTGGAGAGAAATTGAGGGAAACCAGGATTGATGGTCAATCACTTGCCAACAGAGTGGTGGAGGCAGAGAGACTGGGGGAGGTGTAGCGGGTTCCAACAGCGCTGAGATCCGATCACTGAGATATGATTGCAGCGTTGACATGCATCGACAGGCCTGGCAGCATGCATTGCACTGAACATGGATAACACAAGTTAGAAATAGTTGAAGGAGACTCTCCCATCTGGAAAGATCCTACAATTAGTCCCCCCCCACTCTTGTAACCAACTGGGTCTAGGATGCTTTTCTCCACCAACTACATCCCACTTACAGACCTCCTGCTAAAGAACAGTGGAAGAAGACTAAATAGATAGCTCTTTCAAAGTGCCAACACTGACACGATCAGCTGACTGGTCTCCTGGATCATTCTATTCTATGATTCTAACGTTGATCACTATTTAGTTGAAGAAAACATCCTGAAACAGTCCTAAAATTGTCATTTACTAGTTTGAACCTGTGCCCCACCTTGAACCTAAAACCGTGAGAATTCCATGTTCAGCTTTTCCGTCCCATTTGCAATACACGTACCTCCAGAAACCAACGAGTAAAAAGCCCCCTTTCTGCAGCACTTCATTATAATTCACTATAATCTTCTTGACAAGTTCCATGGCTCTTTGCACAGTCTCCAGCCTTTGAATATGTTCATTGTGTCTCAGTGACCAGAACTCCACACGGGACGTGAGTTTTTATCCAACCAGATTAAGTCCATTTCATCGTCACAACTTCATTTCTCTCTCTCAAACATTCTCTTGTTTGTTGTACTCTGTTGTAATCCCAATCTCCAGCTCACTCCCCACACCCTTAATATCCCACCCAGCCTAATCCCACTCTCACTCCTCACACCCTTAATATCCCACCCAGCCTAATCCCACTCTCACTCCTCACACCCTTAATATCCCACCCAGCCTAATCCCACTCTCACTCCTCACACCCTTAATATCCAACCCAGCCTAATCCCACTCTCACTCCTCACACCCTTAATATCCCACCCAGGCTAATCCCACTCTCACTCCCCACACCCTTAATATCCAACCCAGCCTAATCCCACTCTCACTCCTCACACCCTTAATATCCCACCCAGCCTAATCCCACTCTCACTCCTCACACCCTTAATATCCCACCCAGCCTAATCCCACTCTCACTCCCCACACCCTTAATATCCCACCCAGCCTAATCCCACTCTCACTCCTCACACCCTTAATATCCCACCCAGCCTAATCCCACTCTCACTCCTCACACCCTTAATATCCCACCCAGGCTAATCCCACTCTCACTCCTCACACCCTTAATATCCCACCCAGCCTGATCCCACTCTCACTCCTCACACCCTTAATATCCCACCCAGCCTGATCCCACTCTCACTCCTCACACCCTTAATATCCCACCCAGCCTAATCCCACTCTCACTCCTCACACCCTTAATATCCCACCCAGGCTAATCCCACTCTCACTCCTCACACCCTTAATATCCCACCCAGCCTAATCCCACTCTCACTCCTCACACCCTTAATATCCCACCCAGCCTAATCCCACTCTCACTCCTCACACCCTTAATATCCCACCCAGCCTAATCCCACTCTCACTCCTCACACCCTTAATATCCCACCCAGCCTAATCCCACTCTCACTCCTCACACCCTTAATATCCCACCCAGCCTAATCCCACTCTCACTCCTCACACCCTTAATATCCAACCCAGCCTAATCCCACTCTCACTCCTCACACCCTTAATATCCCACCCAGCCTAATCCCACTCTCACTCCCCACACCCTTAATATCCCACCCATCCTAATCCCACTCTCACTCCCCACACCCTTAATATCCAACCCAGTCTAATCCCACTCTCACTCCTCACACCCTTAATATCCAACCCAGCCTAATCCCACTCTCACTCCTCACACCCTTAATATCCAACCCAGCCTAATCCCACTCTCACTCCTCACACCCTTAATATCCCACCCAGCCTAATCCCACTCTCACTCCTCACACCCTTAATATCCCACCCATCCTAATCCCACTCTCACTCCCCACACCCTTAATATCCCACCCAGCCTAATCCCACTCTCACTCCTCACACCCTTAATATCCCACCCAGCCTAAACCCACTCTCACTCCTCACACCCTTAATATCCCACCCAGCCTAATCCCACTCTCACTCCGCACACCCTTAATATCCCACCCAGCCTAATCCCACTCTCACTCCTCACACCCTTAATATCCCACCCAGCCTAATCCCACTCTCACTCCTCACACCCTTAATATCCCACCCAGGCTAATCCCACTCTCACTCCCCACACCCTTAATATCCCACCCAGCCTAATCCCACTCTCACTCCCCACACCCTTAATATCCCACCCAGCCTAATCCCACTCTCACTCCTCACACCCTTAATATCCCACCCAGCCTAATCCCACTCTCACTCCCCACACCCTTAATATCCAACCCAGCCTAATCCCACTCTCACTCCTCACACCCTTAATATCCCACCCAGCCTAATCCCACTCTCACTCCTCACACCCTTAATATCCAACCCAGCCTAATCCCACTCTCACTCCCCACACCCTTAATATCCAAGCCAGCCTAATCCCACTCTCACTCCTCACACCCTTAATATCCCACCCAGCCTAAACCCACTCTCACTCCTCACACCCTTAATATCCCACCCAGCCTAATCCCACTCTCACTCCTCACACCCTTAATATCCCACCCAGCCTAATCCCACTCTCACTCCCCACACCCTTAATATCCCACCCAGCCTAAACCCACTCTCACTCCTCACACCCTTAATATCCCACCCAGCCTAATCCCACTCTCACTCCTCACACCCTTAATATCCAACCCAGCCTATTCCCACTCTCACTCCTCACACCCTTAATATCCAACCCAGCCTAATCCCACTCTCACTCCTCACACCCTTAATATCCAACCCAGCCTAATCCCACTCTCACTCCCCACACCTTTAATATCCCACCCAGCCTAATCCCACTCTCACTCCCCACACCCTTAATATCCAACCCAGCCTAATCCCACTCTCACTCCTCACACCCTTAATATCCAACCCAGCCTAATCCCACTCTCACTCCTCACACCCTTAATATCCCACCCAGGCTAATCCCACTCTCACTCCCCACACCCTTAATATCCCACCCAGCCTAATCCCACTCTCACTCCTCACACCCTTAATATCCCACCCAGCGTAATCCCACTCTCACTCCTCACACCCTTAATATCCAACCCAACCTAATCCCACTCTCACTCCTCACACCCTTAATATCCCACCCAGGCTAATCCCACTCTCACTCCTCACACCCTTAATATCCCACCCAGGCTAATCCCGCTCTCACTCCCCACACCCTTAATATCCCACCCAGCCTAATCCCACTCTCACTCCTCACACCCTTAATATCCAACCCAGCCTGATCCCACTCTCACTCCCCACACCCTTAATATCCAACCCAGCCTAATCCCACTCTCACTCCCCACACCCTTAATATCCAACCCAACCTAATCCCACTCTCACTCCTCACACCCTTAATATCCAACCCAGCGTAATCCCACTCTCACTCCTCACACCCTTAATATCCAACCCAACCTAATCCCACTCTCACTCCCCACACCCTTAATATCCAACGCAGCCTAATCCCACTCTCACTCCCCACACCCTTAATATCCAACCCAGCCTGATCCCACTCTCACTCCTCACACCCTTAATATCCCACCCAACCTAATCCCACTCTCACTCCCCACACCCTTAATATCCCACCCAGCCTAATCCCACTCTCACTCCCCACACCCTTAATATCCCACCCAGCCTAATCCCACTCTCACTCCTCACACCCTTAATATCCAACCCAGCCTAATCCCACTCTCACTTCTCACACCCTTAATATCCCACCCAGCCTAATCCCACTCTCACTCCTCACACCCTTAATATCCAACCCAGCCTAATCCCACTCTCACTCCTCACACCCTTAATATCCCACCCAGGCTAATCCCACTCTCACTCCCCACACCCTTAATATCCCACCCAGCCTAATCCCACTCTCACTCCTCACACCCTTAATATCCCACCCAGCGTAATCCCACTCTCACTCCTCACACCCTTAATATCCAACCCAACCTAATCCCACTCTCACTCCTCACACCCTTAATATCCCACCCAGGCTAATCCCACTCTCACTCCTCACACCCTTAATATCCCACCCAGGCTAATCCCGCTCTCACTCCCCACACCCTTAATATCCCACCCAGCCTAATCCCACTCTCACTCCTCACACCCTTAATATCCAACCCAGCCTGATCCCACTCTCACTCCCCACACCCTTAATATCCAACCCAGCCTAATCCCACTCTCACTCCCCACACCCTTAATATCCAACCCAACCTAATCCCACTCTCACTCCTCACACCCTTAATATCCAACCCAGCGTAATCCCACTCTCACTCCTCACACCCTTAATATCCAACCCAACCTAATCCCACTCTCACTCCCCACACCCTTAATATCCAACGCAGCCTAATCCCACTCTCACTCCCCACACCCTTAATATCCAACCCAGCCTGATCCCACTCTCACTCCTCACACCCTTAATATCCCACCCAACCTAATCCCACTCTCACTCCCCACACCCTTAATATCCCACCCAGCCTAATCCCACTCTCACTCCCCACACCCTTAATATCCCACCCAGCCTAATCCCACTCTCACTCCTCACACCCTTAATATCCAACCCAGCCTAATCCCACTCTCACTTCTCACACCCTTAATATCCCACCCAGCCTAATCCCACTCTCACTTCTCACACCCTTAATATCCCACCCAGCCTAATCCCACTCTCACTCCTCACACCCTTAATATCCCACCCAGCCTAATCCCACTCTCACTCCTCACACCCTTAATATCCCACCCAGGCTAATCCCACTCTCACTCCTCACACCCTTAATATCCCACCCAGGCTAATCCCACTCTCACTCCCCACACCCTTAATATCCAACCCAGCCTATTCCCACTCTCACTCCGCACACCCGTAATATCCCACCCAGGCTAATCCCACTCTCACTCCTCACACCCTTAATATCCCACCCAGGCTAATCCCACTCTCACTCCCCACACCCTTAATATCCAACCCAGCCTAATCCCACTCTCACTCCCCACACCCTTAATATCCCACCCAGCCTATTCCCACTCTCACTCCGCACACCCTTAATATCCCACCCAGGCTAATCCCACTCTCACTCCTCACACCCTTAATATCCCACCCAGGCTAATCCCACTCTCACTCCCCACACCCTTAATATCCAACCCAGCCTAATCCCACTCTCACTCCCCACACCATTAATATCCCACCCAGCCTAATCCCACTCTCACTCCCCACACCCTTAATATCCAACCCAGCCTAATCCCACTCTCACTCCTCACACCCTTAATATCCCACCCAGCCTATTCCCACTCTCACTCCGCACACCCTTAATATCCCACCCAGGCTAATCCCACTCTCACTCCTCACACCCTTAATATCCCACCCAGGCTAATCCCACTCTCACTCCCCACACCCTTAATATCCAACCCAGCCTAATCCCACTCTCACTCCCCACACCATTAATATCCCACCCAGCCTAATCCCACTCTCACTCCCCACACCCTTAATATCCAACCCAGCCTAATCCCACTCTCACTCCCCACACCATTAATATCCCACCCAGCCTAATCCCACTCTCACTCCTCACACCCTTAATATCCCACCCAGCCTAATCCCACTCTCACTCCTCACACCCTTAATACCCAACCCAGCCTAATCCCACTCTCACTCCTCACACCCTTAATATCCAACTCAGCCTAATCCCACTCTCACTCCCCACACCCTTAATATCCCACCCAGCCTAATCCCAGTCTCACTCCTCACACCCTTAATATCCCACCCAGCCTAATCCCACTCTCACTCCCCACACCCTTAATATCCAACCCAGCCTAATCCCACTCTCACTCCCCACACCCTTAATATCCCACCCAGCCTGATCCCACTCTCACTCCCCACACCCTTAATATCCAACCCAGCCTAATCCCACTCTCACTCCTCACACCCTTAATATCCAACCCAGCCTGATCCCACTCTCACTCCTCACACCCTTAATATCCCAGCCAGCCTAATCCCACTCTCACACCTCACACCCTTAATATCCCACCCAGCCTAAACCCACTCTCACTCCTCACACCCTTAATATCCCACCCAGCCTAATCCCACTCTCACTCCTCACACCCTTAATATCCCACCCAGCCTAATCCCACTCTCACTCCTCACACCCTTAATATCCCACCCAGCCTAATCCCACTCTCACTCCTCACACCCTTAATATCCCACCCAGCCTAATCCCACTCTCACTCCCCACACCCTTAATATCCAACCCAGCCTAATCCCACTCTCACTCCTCACACCCTTAATATCCCAGCCAGCCTAATCCCACTCTCACACCTCACACCCTTAATATCCCACCCAGCCTAAACCCACTCTCACTCCTCACACCCTTAATATCCCACCCAGCCTAATCCCACTCTCACTCCTCACACCCTTAATATCCCACCCAGCCTAATCCCACTCTCACTCCTCACACCCTTAATATCCCACCCAGCCTAATCCCACTCTCACACCTCACACCCTTAATATCCCACCCAGCCTAATCCCACTCTCACTCCTCACACCCTTAATATCCCACCCAGCCTAATCCCACTCTCACTCCTCACACCCTTAATATCCCACCCAGCCTAATCCCACTCTCACTCCTCACACCCTTAATATCCCACCCAGCCTAATCCCACTCTCACACCTCACACCCTTAATATCCCACCCAGCCTAATCCCACTCTCACTCCTCACACCCTTAATATCCCACCCAGCCTAATCCCACTCTCACTCCCCACACCCTTAATATCCCACCCAGCCTAATCCCACTCTCACTCCCCACACCCTTAATATCCCACCCAGCCTAATCCCACTCTCACTCCCCACACCCTTAATATCCAACCCAGCCTAATCCCACTCTCACTCCTCACACCCTTAATATCCCACCCAGCCTATTCCCACTCTCACTCCCCACACCCTTAATATCCCACCCAGCCTAATCCCACTCTCACTCCGCACACCCTTAATATCCAACCCAGCCTAATCCCACTCTCACTCCTCACTCCCTTAATATCCCACCCAGCCTAATCCCACTCTCACTCCTCACACCCTTAATATCCCACCCAGCCTAATCCCACTCTCACTCCTCACACCCTTAATATCCCACCCAGCCTAATCCCACTCTCACTCCTCACACCCTTAATATCCCACCCAGCCTAATCCCACTCTCACTCCCCACACCCTTAATATCCCACCCAGCCTAATCCCACTCTCACACCTCACACCCTTAATATCCCACCCAGCCTAATCCCACTCTCACTCCTCACACCCTTAATATCCCACCCAGCCTAATCCCACTCTCACTCCTCACACCCTTAATATCCCACCAAGCCTATTCCCACTCTCACTCCGCACACCCTTAATATCCCACCCAGCCTAATCCCACTCTCACTCCCCACACCCTTAATATCCAACCCAGCCTATTCCCACTCTCACTCCGCACACCCGTAATATCCCACCCAGCCTAATCCCACTCTCACACCTCACACCCTTAATATCCCACCCAGCCTAATCCCACTCTCACTCCTCACACCCTTAATATCCCACCCAGCCTAATCCCACTCTCACTCCTCACACCCTTAATATCCCACCAAGCCTATTCCCACTCTCACTCCGCACACCCTTAATATCCCACCCAGCCTAATCCCACTCTCACTCCCCACACCCTTAATATCCAACCCAGCCTATTCCCACTCTCACTCCGCACACCCTTAATATCCCACCCAGCCTAATCCCACTCTCACTCCTCACACCGTTAATATCCCACCCAGCCTAATCCCACTCTCACTCCCCACACCCTTAATATCCCACCAAGCCTATTCCCACTCTCACTCCCCACACCCTTAATATCCCACCCAGCCTAATCCCACTCTCACTCCTCACACCCTTAATATCCAACCCAGCCTAATCCCACTCTCACTCCTCACACCCTTAATATCCCACCCAGCCTAATCCCACTCTCACTCCTCACACCCTTAATATCCCACCCAGCCTAATCCCACTCTCACTCCCCACACCCTTAATATCCAACCCAGCCTAATCCCACTCTCACTCCTCACACCCTTAATATCCAACCCAGCCTAATCCCACTCTCACTCCTCACACCCTTTATATCCCACCCAGCCTAATCCCACTCTCACTCCTCACACCCTTAATATCCAACCCAGCCTAATCGCACTCTCACTCCTCACACCCTTAATATCCCACCCAGCCTAATCCCACTCTCACTCCTCACACCCTTAATATCCAACCCAGCCTAATCCCACTCTCACTCCTCACACCCTTAATATCCCACCCAGCCTAATCCCACTCTCACTCCTCACACCCTTAATATCCCACCCAGCCTAATCCCACTCTCACTCCCCACACCCTTAATATCCAACCCAGCCTAATCCCACTCTCACTCCCCACACCCTTAATATCCAACCCAGCCTAATCCCACTCTCACTCCCCACACCCTTAATATCCCACCCAGCCTAATCCCACTCTCACTCCTCACACCCTTAATATCCAACCCAGCCTAATCGCACTCTCACTCCTCACACCCTTAATATCCCACCCAGCCTAATCCCACTCTCACTCCCCACACCATTAATATCCAACCCAGCCTAATCCCACTCTCACTCCTCACACCCTTAATATCCCACCCAGCCTAATCCCACTCTCACTCCTCACACCCTTAATATCCCACCCAGCCTAATCCCACTCTCACTTCCCACACCCTTAATATCCCACCCAGCCTAATCCCACTCTCACTCCCCACACCCTTAATATCCCACCCAATATCCCACTCTCACTCCCCACACCCTTAATATCCCATGTGCAAACACCACATAGACAGTGACCCGGGGCCAGGATCGGACCCGGGTCCTCAGCATTGTAGGCAGCAGTGCTAACCACTGCTCTTTTTAGAAGAGTTGATGAAAACTGATTTGAACATTCAAAGCCTCCTCTGTATAAAAAGCTGATTTTCTCCCTGCTCTTTAGAGATATGGGCGACACGATAGCACAGTGGCTAGCACTGTTGCTTCACAGCGCCAGGGTCCCAGGTTCGATTCCCGGCTTGGCTCACTGTCTGTGCGTTGGCTGCACGTTCTCCCCGTGTCTGTGTGGGTTTCCTCCGGGTGCTCTGGTTTCCTCCCACAAGTCCCGAAAGACGTGCTGTTAGGTGAATTGGACATTCTGAATTCTCCCTCCGTGTACCCGAGCAGGCGCTGGAGTGTGGCGACTAGGGGCTTTTCACAGTAACGTCATTGCAGCGTTAATGTAAGCCTACTTAAGGGCAGCACTGTCTGTGCGGAGTCTGCACGTTCTCCCCGTGTCTGCGTGGGTTTCCTCCGGGTGCTCCGGTTTCCTCCCACAGTCCAAAGATGTGCAGGTTAGGTGGATTGGCCATGATAAATTGCCCTTAGTGTCCAAAATTGCCCTTAGTGTTGGGTGGGGTTACTGGGTTATGGGGATAGGGTGGCGGTGTTGACCTTGGGTAGGGTGCTCTTTCCAAGAGCCGGTGCAGACTCGATGGGCCGAATGGCCTCCTTCTGCACTGTAAATTCTATGTACTTGTGACAATAAAGATTATTATTGATAAGGAACTGGGACCAGTCCCCAGTGCATTGCTGAGTTGGGGCAGCTACAATTCCCCCATGAACTATATGCCCCATATGAGGAGCAGACTTAACAGCCTGGCCACTGAATGAGGTGTAATGGGTTAAAGTGGGGCAGTAAAACTGTACCATGCAACCCAGGCCATATTGTGATCATTTGGGATTGGCAGTCATTCCACTGTGTGTGGATTTGTTTTGTGCCCGTGCTGTTGCATTTTTCTTTGAAAAAAAAACAAAAGGGGAATAGCTCCTAAAAATAAAATCATTCATTGTGTGTGTGACAGTGAGCATGTATCAGCTCGTCCAGCCAACTGTTTACATGTCGAGTTTGCCAAGGTAACTGACTTGGCCTGTTGTTGGCTGAACTATTCCTATAAGGGACCAGGTGCTACCTCCATTACTGAAGAATTCTAATTGTATTGTTTGCTTTACCCCCTCACCCCCCCCCCCACCTTTTGCTAACCTCTTCAGGTGTAATTGCAACACAAAGCTTTGAACACAAGAACACTTTACTCCCGTCGGTTATAGCGTGATGCCCCACCAAAATGAACTGCCCTCTGAGCCAAGAGATGAGAGTTTGTTACTTTCCATGGCAGCGGTTAACTCGCTGAGAATTGGGTTAACAGCTATATCCTATATCCAAGGAGAGTGCTTCATAAACCCCACCCCTCTCCACCCTGGGGTGTATGAAAAACTTGTATTTCTGTAGCGCCTTTCCTGACGTCAGGCTAATGTAGAGAACACAGCAAACAGTGGTGTGAAAATGACCAGATGACCTGTGGGTTGAGGGAGAAATGGGGCTTACATGGGAGCACTCACCTTCACACCTTCAGGAATGATATGGGATCTTCCACACCCACTGAAGAGGGCATAAAGCGACTCAGTTTTATTGACTGATTCGATAAAAGACGGCGGGCGCGATTTAATGACCTTGTTGAGGCCGACTTAGTGAAGCGGCGAGGTCGTTGAATCTTGCGAGCGGCCTCCCAGGAGATTCGCGATACTTGAAACAACTTGCGAGTTTTAACGAGATCGTCATGATTTGAATCTCGCCCTCACTGGGCAAGATCCAGATATACGTATATGGCTCATTTAACTATGTCTATGCTGTACTCTTCCGGGATACAGGAACTAACGGCCTTGCCTGGGAGACCTCGCCTTGCCGCCATTTCGTACTGGTCCACACAAATGTGGACCAGGCCTAATGGCACCTGGCCGGGGTGGGGGGGGGGGGGGGGGGTGTCTCCCAGACCATTGGAGGCCCCTGGGCGATCGGGCTCTGGGCATGATGGTACCCTCGCATTCCCGCTGACGTTCAGGCATCTTGGCAAAGAGCCAGCCTGGCACCATGGTAGTGGCACCCTGGCACTGGTAGGATACCGGGGTGGCACTTCAAGGGTTGCAGGGGTAATGGCCGGCTGGCAGTGCCCAGGTTGCCCGTGCCTGGGGTCGGGCACGGGGGTGGGGGCGGTGCGTTGCCTGTAAGAATTGGGGAAAGAGGGGATTACGCTGAGAGTGTTTCGGATCTGGAATACACTGGGCGAGAGTGTGGTGGAGGCAGATTCAATCATGTCTTTCAAAAGAGAATTGGAAGAACACCTGAAGCAAAAGTCTTTTCGGAGCTTCGGGAAGTGGGATTGGCTGAGTTGCTCCTGCAGGGAGCCAGCAGGCGGTGTACCCATTCTCAGATTCAAATGTGCTTAAGTCTCAGGAGTGGAATTGAACTCTCAACCTTCTGACTTGGAGGTGTGAAGGCTGCCCAGCGAGCCTTCATATCATTTTAGATATACCAGTTCTCCCCCCGCCCCATGGCAATTCCGCTAATGTTGCTCTTTTGAAGATCAACTGGCAGTAAAGGCATGGATTTGATCTTTGATCGTCCTGCTCTCTTTGGCTCAGTTTCCACTCAGGTTAGTGTTGTAACTGATGAGCTTAAATAAATTTCAAAGTCTGTAACAGAATCCTGTTATTTTTAGGGACGGACCAAGTGTTGAAGGATTAAACTGCGTGTGCATTCCTGACTTCGCCAGCCTGTGCGTGTGCCGTGCTTTCCCAAAGCTTTCTGTCATTCAGTATCTCTCTCCGCTCTATCCTTGCCTTTCTCTCTTTTTCTATCGCTTCTCTCTTAGCCACTCTGTCCTCCTGTCTTTCTTTCTGCCAGCATATATCTCCCATGCTACCTGCCTCTGTCTATCTCCCTTTGGTCGTGCCTCTCTCCATCCTGTCTTCTCTAGTATAAGTGTTTGTAGCTCTCTTACTCCATCTATATATACCTGTCTTTAGGAACACAGGGATTAGGAGCAGAAGTCGGCAATTCAGCCCTTTGAGCCCGCTCCGACATTCAATCAGATCATGGTTGATCTCTTCCTGGTTTCAAATCCACCTCCCCACCTGTTTCCCATATCCCGTTAAACCGCTTTTAAAATGAGAAATATATCAACCTCCTTCCTGAAACCATTTAATGATTCAGACTCTACCGCACGATGGGGCAGCGAGTTCTACAGGTTCACCACCCTCTCCGAGAAGTAGTTCCTCCTCAACTCAATTCTAAATCTACCGCATGGTTGATTGGGTTGTGGCCTTAACTCTACTTTTCTGCCTGCCCCCCCATAACCCTTGACTCCCTTGCCTGTCAAATCTGTCCACCTCTGCATTGAATAAATTCAATGTCCCGGCCTCCATTGTTTTCTGGGGAAAGCACAGACTAGCGACCCTATTGGAGAAAGGAATTCTCCTCATTTCTGTCTTAAACGGTAGACCTCTTATTCTTCAACTATCTCCCGTGGTTCCAGTCCCTTCCACAAGTGGAAACATCCTCCTGGTATCTATCCAATCAAATCCCCATGACCGTGTATGTGTGTCGGTCTCTGTGTGTGCGTTTTGACCGTGTGTGTGTCAGTCTCTATGTGCGTTTTTGACCGTGTGTGTGTGTGTCGGCCTCTGTGTGTGCGTTTTTGACGGTGTGCGTTTTTGACCGTATGTGTGTATGTGTGTCAGTCTCTGTATGTGCGTTTTTGACGGTGTGCGTGTGTGTCGGTCTCTGTGTGTGCGTTTTGACCGTGTGTGTGTCGGTCTCTGTGTGTGCATTTTGACCGTGTGTGTGTCGGTCTCTGTGTGTGCGTTTTGACCGTGTGTGTGTGTCGGTCTCTGTGTGTGCGTTTTGACCGTGTGTGTGTCGGTCTCTGTGTGTGCGTTTTGACCGTGTGTGTGTCGGTCTCTGTGTGTGCGTTTTGACCGTGTGTGTGTCGGTCTCTGTGTGTGCGTTTTGACCGTGTGTGTGTGTCGGTCTCTGTGTGTGCGTTTTGACCGTGTGTGTGTCGGTCTCTGTGTGTGCGTTTTGACCGTGTGTGTGTCGGTCTCTGTGTGTGCGTTTTGACCGTGTGTGTGTGTGTCAGTCTCTGTGTGTGCGTTTTTGACGGTGTGTGTGTGTGTCGGTCTCTGTGTGTGCGTTTTGACCGTGTGTATGTGTCGGTCTCTGTGTGTGCGTTTTGACCGTGTGTGTGTCGGTCTCTGTGTGTGCGTTTTGACCGTGTGTGTCGGTCTCTGTGTGTGCGTTTTGACCGTGTGTGTGTCGGTCTCTGTGTGTGCGTTTTGACCGTGTGTGTGTCGGTCTCTGTGTGTGCGTTTTTGACGGTGTGTGTGTGTCGGTCTCTGTGTGTGCGTTTTGACCGTGTGTGTGTCGGTCTCTGTGTGTGCGTTTTGACCGTGTGTGTGTCGGTCTCTGTGTGTGCGTTTTGACCGTGTATGTGTGTCGGTCTCTGTGTGTGCGTTTTTGACGGTGTGTGTCGGTCTCTGTGTGTGCGTTTTGACCGTGTGTGTGTCAGTCTCTATGTGCGTTTTTGACGGTGCATGTGTGTCGGTCTCTGTGTGTGCGTTTTTGACCGTATGTGTGTCAGTCTCTGTATGTGCGTTTTGACCGTGTGTGTGTCGGTCTCTGTGTGTGCATTTTGACCGTGTGTGTGTGTGTCGGTCTCTGTGTGTGCGTTTTTGACGGTGTGTGTGTGTGTCGGTCTCTGTGTGTGCGTTTTGACGGTGTGTGTGTCGGTCTCTGTGTGTGCGTCTTGACCGTGTGTGTGTGTCGGTCTCTGTGTGTGCGTTTTGACGGTGTGTGTGTGTGTCGGTCTCTGTGTGTGCGTTTTTGACGGTGTGCGTGTGTGTCGGTCTCTGTGTGTGCGTTTTTGACGGTGTGCTTGTGTGTCGGTCTCTGTGTGTGTGTTTTGACCATGTGTGTGTGTGTCGGTCTCTGTGTGCGTTTTGACGGTGTGTGTGTGTGTCGGTCTCTGTGTGTGCGTTTTGACGGTGTGTGTGTGTGTCGGTCTCTGTGTGTGCGTTTTGACGGTGTGTGTGTGTGTGTCGGTCTCTGTGTGTGCGTTTTGACCGTGTGTGTGTGTGTCAGTCTCTGTGTGTGCGTTTTGACCGTGTGTGTGTGTGTCGGTCTCTGTGTGTGCGTTTTGACCGTGTGTGTGTGTCGGTCTCTGTGTGTGCGTTTTGACCGTGTGTGTGTCGGTCTCTGTGTGTGCGTTTTGACCGTGTGTGTGTGTGTCGGTCTCTGTGTGTGCGTTTTGACAGTGTGTGTGTCGGTCTCTGTGTGTGCGTTTTGACCGTGTGTGTGTCGGTCTCTGTGTGTGCGTTTTTGACGGTGTGTGTGTGCCGGTCTCTGTGTGTGCGTTTTGACCGTGTGTGTGTGTCGGTCTCTGTGTGTGCGTTTTGACCGTGTGTGTGTCGGTCTCTGTGTGTGCGTTTTGACCGTGTGTGTGTCCGTCTCTGTGTGTGTGTTTTGACGGTGTGTGTGTGTGTCGGTCTCTGTGTGTGTGTTTTTGACGGTGTGTGTGTGTGTCGGTCTCTGTGTGTGCGTTTTGACCGTGTGTGTGTCGGTCTCTGTGTGTGCGTTTTGACCGTGTGTGTGTGTGTCGGTCTCTGTGTGTGCGTTTTGACCGTGTGTGTGTCGGTCTCTGTGTGTGCGTTTTGACCGTGTGTGTGTCGGTCTCTGTGTGTGCGTTTTTGACGGTGTGTGTGTGTCCGTCTCTGTGTGTGCGTTTTGACCGTGTGTGTGTCGGTCTCTGTGTGTGCGTTTTGACCGTGTGTGTGTCGGTCTCTGTGTGTGCGTTTTGACGGTGTGTGTGTGTGTCGGTCTCTGTGTGTGCGTTTTGACCGTGTGTGTGTGTCGGTCTCTGTGTGTGCGTTTTGACCGTGTGTGTGTCGGTCTCTGTGTGTGCGTTTTGACCGTGTGTGGATGTGTCGGTCTCTGTGTGTGCGTTTTGACCGTGTGTGTGTCGGTCTCTTTGTGTGCGTTTTGACCGTGTGTGTGTGTTTCGGTCTCTGTGTGTGCGTTTTGACCGTGTGTGTGTCGGTCTCTGTGTGTGCGTTTTGACCGTGTGTGTGTCGGTCTCTGTGTGTGCGTTTTGACCGTGTGTGTGTGTGTCAGTCTCTGTATGTGCGTTTTGACCGTGTGTGTGTCGGTCTCTGTGTGTGCGTTTTTGACCGTGTGTGTGTGTGTCGGTCTCTGTGTGTGCGTTTTTGACGGTGTGTGTGTGTGTCGGTCTCTGTATGTGCGTTTTGACCGTGTGTGTGTCGGTCTCTGTGTGTGCGTTTTGACCATGTGTGTGTGTGTCGGTCTCTGTGTGTGCGTTTTGACCGTGTGTGTGTGTCAGTCTCTGTGTGTGCGTTTTGACCGTGTGTGTGTCGGTCTCTGTGTGTGCGTTTTGACGGTGTGTGTGTGTGTCGGTCTCTGTGTGTGCGTTTTGACCGTGTGTGTGTGTCGGTCTCTGTGTGTGCGTTTTGACCGTGTGTGTGTCGGTCTCTGTGTGTGCGTTTTGACCGTGTGTGGATGTGTCGGTCTCTGTGTGTGCGTTTTTGACGGTGTGTGTGTGTCGGTCTCTGTGTGTGCGTTTTGACCGTGTGTGTGTGTGTCGGTCTCTGTGTGTGCGTTTTGACCGTGTGTGTGTCGGTCTCTGTGTGTGCGTTTTTGACCGTGTGTGTGTGTGTCGGTCTCTGTGTGTGCGTTTTGACCGTGTGTGTGTCGGTCTCTGTGTGTGCGTTTTGACCGTGTGTGGGTGTGTCGGTCTCTGTGTGTGCGTTTTTGACGGTGTGTGTGTGTGTCGGTCTCTGTGTGTGCGTTTTGACCGTGTGTGGGTGTGTCGGTCTCTGTGTGTGCGTTTTTGACGGTGTGTGTGTGTGTCGGTCTCTGCGTGTGCGTTTTGACCGTGTGTGTGTCGGTCTCTGTGTGTGCGTTTTTGACGGTGTGTGTGGATGTGTCGGTCTCTGTGTGTGCGTTTTTGACGGTGTGTGTGTGTGTCGGTCTCTGTGTGTGCGTTTTGACCGTGTGTGTGTCGGTCTCTGTGTGTGCGTTTTGACCGTGTGTGGGTGTGTCGGTCTCTGTGTGTGCGTTTTTGACGGTGTGTGTGTGTGTCGGTCTCTGTGTGTGCGTTTTGACCGTGTGTGTGTGTGTCAGTCTCTGTGTGTGCGTTTTGACCGTGTGTGTGTGTGTCGGTCTCTGTGTGTGCGTTTTTGACGGTGTGTGTGTGTGTCGGTCTCTGTGTGTGCGTTTTGACCGTGTGTGTGTCGGTCTCTGTGTGTGTGTTTTGACCGTGTGTGTGTGTCGGTCTCTGTGTGTGCGTTTTTGACGGTGTGTGTGTGTGACGGTCTCTGTGTGTGTGTTTTGACGGTGTGTGTGTGTGTAGGTCTCTGTGTGTGCGTTTTGACGGTGTGTGTGTGTCGGTCTCTGTGTGTGCGTTTTGACCGTGTGTGTGTCAGTCTCTGTGTGTGCGTTTTGACCGTGTGTGTGTGTGTCGGTCTCTGTGTGTGCGTTTTGACCGTGTGTGTGTGTCGGTCTCTGTGTGTGCGTTTTGACTGTGTGTGTGTGTCGGTCTCTGTGTGTGCGTTTTGACCGTGTGCGTGTGTGTCGGTCTCTGTGTGTGCGTTTTGACCGTGTGTGTGTGTGTCCTCCTACCACCTGAACATGCCTGTCTGTCTCTCCCATGTTTGTTCTTGCTGCCTACGTTTTCACTTCCAATATTTGTCAAAGGCTGCTGCTGTCCTTCTGCGTTGTTAATTGTCACAATTGAAATATTTGGCATTTTATTTTGAGTGGATCAACGATTTAAAAGAAATAGTTCCTCATCTACCCCACGGTCTAAGCTCTTTGGAAGATTTGAAGGATAGTAAGTGTCAGGTTCTGATTCAGCAGGGGGCACTCTACAATAAGCAAAGCTAAAGTCACCCCCGGCTGCACTCGCTCCCTTCTGTTTTTTGGGTGTGTTTCAGGTTTTCCCTTTGCTCCAGCAGCAAGGGATCGCACAGACATGTGTTTCTCTGAACAGAAAAGGGTGAAAGTTATAAAGTGATAGAAGGAGATCTCCCCTCAGCAAGGCATCCTGCATTCAGACATTCGGATTGGGCATGAATGGGGTCTGTAAAGGAACAGAGCTCCAGTCAGGGCTACTTCTTTGAGCTGACTTGTTAAAGTTCTGCTCATACAGCACTTTCTGTCTCTGAAAACACCATAAATGCTTCACATCCAATGAATGACTCCCTCCTGCACAGATTACCGTGGAGGTAAACCTCACAATGCTGCCCAAAGTGGCGATGGGGTGAATGGTCAGTGACTCTGGGGGGGATTCTCCATTGTTAGTCCGCCTCGCTACCATGGAGAATCCCGCTGGCGTGAAGGAACGGAGGAGAATCAAAGGTCGGGATTAAATTAAATGGGAACAAAGTCCCATAGCGAGTGCGTTCAGCCGCGTGTTTTCCTGGCGCTCAGCACCGAGAAACGCGCGATAGTACAGCACTCGTGTTAGATAGAGGACCTCATCGGATAACACGTTTGGGGTGCTGCGCTTGCCGGAACTCCTCAGTACAGCGAGAGATCGGGACGCCATCCCGACCTCTATCACCCCCGACACCCCCAAGCCACAGTGCACACTGGGAGAATTCCCCCCCTCCCCCCAACACCCGTGCAGAGCACCCCCCGGCTGGAACGCCGCCATTCAAAAAAATGCCAGCTTGGCAATGCCAACCTGGCACCGTGGGAGTGCCGCTGCCAGTGCAACGTGGGCACATTGGCAGTATCAGGCTGGCACCCAGGTGGCACGGCCAGGTTGGCATTACCAGGGTGCCAAGGTGGCACCAGCAGTGCCAGGGTACCACCCTGCCCAAAGGCATGCACCGGGGGCCCTCCGATCCCTTGGGAGACCCCCAAGAGCGCCTGCTCCCCGTCTGTGGGGATCAGTGCTGAACGGCGCTCGGCCGATGACTCCGAGGCGAAGGAGATTGATTCCACGCCTTGGTTACCTCAGGAATGAGCACATTAAAGTGAAGACTAGCTGTTTATTATGCAGATTTCCTAAAATACAATCCCGCCCACAATGGGGGGGGGGGGTTTACATCGCAATGCGATCTCGCGAGGCGCTGTGAGCCGGGTAGACCCCGGGAGAGGGCTCTCCCGGCTTCTGTCGACCATGCAGCGCCGCGGATATCTGGTTTTCGGGTGCAGCATGGCCGCAGGATTGCGCCCAGAATCTCTGGCTTTAAGGGTTGTTGTGAAAGGAACGTTGACCAGGATTCCAGGAGAATTTCCTGGTCCTCTTCAAATACCAGAGAGCCAGGAATTTTGGCGAGAGTTTGGGTAAGGCTGCCAACGCAGGCTGGATGTATTCCTGGATGTCCCATTCTCTGGCTTTCTGCCTCCAAAAAGCCCCATACCCAACATGTCTATTCTCATCCACCCCGCCTCCCCATTCCAATTGGGAAACACACAGATTCTTTGTTCCCTGTTTGGAAGCTCCAATATTTTTACAGTACAAAGTGAAAGTGTTCAAAGACAATGAAAAGCTACACAATTTACTTTATCATGGCCTGATGATTTTTCACGCAGGTCATGCCCAGGATGAACCTAGTGATCAGTTTTTAATCTCTGGAGACCCCAGGTAAATCTTGCAGTGTTGGCACTGATTCTGTAAGGATTTCCTGCTTCCCTTCAAATACCAGGGAGCGTTTCCACTGGCAGGAAGGTGTCAGTAAACGGAGGACACAGATTTCATTTGGCAAAAGATCCAGAGGTGATAAGAGGATACATTTTTAGGCAGGGAGTTACGATCTAGACTTGCCTGAAAGGAAGGTTCGGGAATAACTTTGGGAAGAAGAAAATTGGATGAAGACTTTAAGGGAAATTTTGTGAGGCTATGGGCAAAGAATAGGGATCATTCAGTGATGATGTTGAATGTTGGAGCAGGCTTGCGGGACTAAATGACCTACTCCTGCTCCGATATTTTTATGTCTAAGTGGGAATAATTGGATACCCATTCAAAGGGCCAGCACAGGCATGATGGGCTGAATGCCCCCCTGTGTTGTTTCATTCTGTGATTCTATAAAGCTACTGTGGCTAACAACGAACTTGATGGGCTGAATAATCCCTTTGTCTCCAAAATAGTAGAGCAGTGTTTGAGTGATAGCTCGGGAAAAGCTCCTTTATGACTTGTGTTTTGTGGAATCTTTTGCAGGATTTCTGTTTAGCTGTGGGTTAATGTACCACGATCCATACTCTCTCGGGGTTTTATTAATGACCAGCGAGCAAATATAGTGTGCAAACACCTAAAACTTCCTGTCGATCAGATTGATAGTGAGAGCATTCATCTTATCTAGAAAGAGAAAGGGAAAGGCCTTGGCAGATTGCTTAATCTGCAAGTGGTGTGACTTCAAGAAACCTAAGTCACCTGCACCATCAAGAGTTCAGGGACTGGAGCTAGAGGCTCAATAAACCCACACCTCTCCCTTTTGGGATTGGAGGGTTATTTGAGCAGACTGTCCCATCCCCCCAGCACCATGTCGTCAGGTATTGAAGCAGTTGTAGACGTGCTGTTGGAGTTGTTGGGTAGTCAGACCCCCCCGTATGGACAATCTGAGGTGACAGAAGATGGAGACCTAGTGTGGCAGATTGTTACAACACAGGTTTCCCCATTTCTGCAACAGGAAACTCTCCCCAGGCTTAGTTCTCTACTTTCCCAGTTTCTGCACGTTCTCCCCATGCCTGCGTGGGTTTCCTCCGGGTGCTCCGGTTTCCTCCCACAAGTCCCGAAAGATGTGCTAGTTAGGTGAATTGTACATTCTGAATTCTCCCTCAGTGTACCCGAACAGGCGCCGGAATGTGGCGACTAGGGGATTTTCACAGTCACTTCATTGCAGTGTTAATGGAAGCCTACTTGTGGCAATAATAAAGATTATTATTATTCTTATAGTGAAGGTGCAAGTCGGGGTTGACCTGGATCTGGAGGCCCAGTGAGGTTCAGCACCAAAGGTATAATTTGTGGTTCGGTGAGTAACACTTGCCTCTCAGTCCAAAGGTTCAAGTACCACTCCCGAGGCCAGAGACAAAATCCAAACCGGTGCTCGAGTGCAGTGCTGAGGGAGTTCTACACGGTTTGAGTTGTCTTTCAGAAAAGCCATTAAGCCTCCTCTCAGGGGGATGTGAATGATTCCCTCTGGAAGAAGAGAACACAAGAACCAGGGGCAGGAACAGGCCATTTGCATGTTCAGCTTTCTGCTGCATTAGCTGCTCTCGGTTAGGACGCGTGCTCCAGTTCGATGTGAATGTCACTGGGCTGTGCAGAGGTGAAAATTCCCCCTTGAAAAAAGGATGTGAGGGCTGTGAGTGACGCCCTCTGTTGCTGAACGCCTGTCTGAACTGGCTTCTGTTTTAGTGGCAGTAAAGGGAGGTTTGTGAGATGAACCCGTGTCCCGCTTCTTCTCTGGAAGCATTTTCCTTTCAGTGTGTCGCTTGTGCAGTCAGGTTGAAACATGCTTGCACCACCATTAATAAAAGCAGCCATTCATAGTCATTGAACTCAACTTCCTGCAGAAGGAAAGCATGGCCCAGATCTCAGTTCAGACAAGGCAGTTATCAACCACTTTCATACAATCTAGTTTGATTGAATGTTTTCCTTTGCTTTCCTTATTTCATTACGCATTGTTGATGCAGTTATCATCTCTTTCTGTCTCTTCCACTACCTTCTTCTGTCCTTGTGTGAGTCTCTCTCTCTCCCTCCCATATCTTTCGGTCTGGGTCTGTCACTGTCTTTTTCTATCTCTATCCATGTTTCTTTGTTGCTTTCTTCTGTGTGTGTGTCTCTCTCTGTCTGTGTGTGTGTGTGTGTGAGACTCTCGTTCCCGCGCCCCTCCTCTCCTGGAGGGGCTCCTGTCCGGCGACCTGGTTCCAAAGACTTTGTCCTCCAGTCGCTGATCCGATCAGTCATTCCCAATGTGAGCTTCGATGCGGATGTCAGCAAGATAGGTTAGTATGGGGTAGGAGATCATCAAAACTGACTCTCTCCCTGGAGACACCTTTGGAGTAGGTTGATTTTCACCCCACTCCCTGCCTGATCCATGGATTTATTTTGTTATTGAAAAAAATACTTTATTGATAAAACTTATGAAAATTCATCACAAAACAGCTCCAATTTGCCATCACACAAAGTGCAATACAATTGCATTTCTTTCAACTCAGAATGTGGGAATGTAAATCTCTGAGTCGACTCGCTGCACCCAGAGTTACAGTTTATATGCGCAATGTACATTTACATCTCATGCCGACTGTCCTGTACTGCACACAGCCTGAAGGATTTTTACACGGTGTAACCCCTCTGTGCACTGAGGGAGAGGTCGGTAAGCCAATACGACGATCCTGAAGACAACAGGAGTGGGCTGCGATCAGCTGGCTCAGCATTTTATGGGGATTATTGACCTGGTAGCTTTTCATCCCATGGTGACTTGCAAGGAGATGCTTTTCATTGGGTCATGGGGAACTTTCCCTTATTTTCATGTGGATTGCAAAGGGTTATTCCTTCCTTCTTCATTTGGAGATGAGAGGGGTATTTGCCGGAGGAATATATTTTTTACTGGGATATTGGAAAGACCGGCATTTATTGCCCATCCCTAGTTGCCCCTGAGAAGGTGGGGGTGAGCTGCCTTCTTGAACCGCTGCAGTCCATGTGGTGTAGGTACACCCACAGTGCTGTTAGGGAGGGAGTTCCAGGATGTTGCCCCAGTGACAGTGAAGGAAGGCGATATATTTCCCAGTCAGGGGGGTGAGGGACTCGGAGGGGAACCTCCAGGTGGTGGGGTTCCCAGGTATCTACTGCTCTTGTCCTTCTAGATGGTGGAGGTCGTGGGTTTGGAAGGTTCTGTTGAAGGAGCCTTGTTGAGTTGGTGCAGTGCATCCTGTAGATGGTACACACGGCTGCCACTGTGCGTCGGTGGTGGTGGGAGTGAATGTTCAAGATAGTGGATAAGGTGCCAATCAAGTGGGGCTGCTTTGTCCTGGATGATGTTGAGCCTTGGTTGTTGGAGCTGCACCAGGCAAGTGGAGAATATTCTATCACACTCCTGACTTGTGCCTTGTAGATGGTGGACAGGCTTTGGGGGAGTCAGGAGGTGAGTTACTCACTACGGGATTCCCAGCCTCTGACCTGCTCCTGTAGCCACAGTATTTATATGGCCGGGTCCAGTTCAGTTCCTAGTCCGTAACAGCACTCTGGGTGTGCCCACACCACACGGGCTGCAGCGGTTTAAGAAGGCAGCTCCCCACCACCTTCCCAAGGGCAGTTAGGGACAGACAATAAATGCGGGCCTAGCCAGCGAAGCCCACATCCCATGAACGAGCATATTAAAAGAAATCCGGCTCTGCCTGCGTTGTGGAGAGTGGCTGAGTCATCACTGAAAATAGCCAGTGAGCCGAGTGAAGTCGCCTCCTTCCCTCGCCAGCCCCGTCCAGCCCAGCACCAGTACTCAGACGGTAGCGTCTACCACCTGTTTTTCTCTCATGTTTAAAGAGACAGAAGACTTTTTGTTCCCATCAGCCGCTCCTCTCTCTTATCAGTAATTGTAGGGACAACAAAAAAGACGAGGGTTTCTGTATCAACTCTGGACAAGGGGCGCCGACAGCAGCCTGCCTGCAGAGTTAATGGTTATACAGCTTTCTGGTAATGGATCACACAGCAACTAATCAAACAGTCAGCGAGCCAGGAAAGGACAATTCCAGTTATCAATTCATGTTCTTGGCTTCAGGCGGGATGAAGAGTTGGCCTGATGTGAAGTTTTGGCAGTGACTGTAGAGTTCCCAGTCTCTCGCCCCATTGCCGATGCAAACTTTGTCTATCCAGCACTATCGCTGATTCACTTAGTGCAAGTCAGGCCGCTCCTGTGAATGGGCTTCCTTCAGGCACATCCACCATAAACACCGTCAGTCACGGATGAGAAGAATGTGGCGTGTGGAATGTATGATGCAGGGTCAGAGGGGTGGAGGGTGTTGGCTCCAAGCCTTTGCTGTTAACCCTGTTCATATTTCTCAAATCAATCCACTCTCCTGGACCCAAGAGAAATCCAGAATGTTCATTTCCATCCTGTTTCTGCACAGTTGTGATGTCCCGTGTGCTCTGTCTGAAGGCAGGTCCTTGGCTCATTGTGGGCTTCACCCTGAGCCGGTTTGGCCAGTGATGGTTTGCCATTGCCTCCCACTCTCAGGGAGCAGGAGGAGAAGGCAGATCCCAGGTCTACTCCAGCCAGGATGGGAATTGAGCTGATGATCCAGCCTCCTCTGCTCTCTGAGGAAGTGACTGATTTTAGACCCTCAGAGAGAAGCCATTTCACCCAATCTCTGTTTTCAATGGGAGGCCCGTTTTTAAACGGTGTCCCCTGGTTCTAGTCTCTCCCACAGGAGGACACAAATGTGCTGGAAAATAGGATTAGAATAGATGGGTGTTTGAGGGCTGGTATGGATGCGATGGGCCGTATGGCCTCTTCCTGTGCTGACTCTTCTCCGACTCGGTGTGTTGACCAGTGGAGCGGAGACCTGGATTTGACCGTTCTGGGATCGGGGTAAAGCGATTCTGCAAGTTTCTGTACGCCACACTTAAACACGGTAGCATAGTGGTTAGCACAATTGCTTCACGGCTCCAGGGTCCCAGGTTCGATTCCTGGCTTGGGTCACTGTCTGTGCGGAGTCTGCACGTCCTCCCCGTGTCTGCGTGGGTTTCCTCCGGGTGCTCCGGTTTCCTCCTGCGGTCCGGGGATGTGCAGGTTGGGTGGATTGGCCATGATAAATAGCCCTCAGTGTCCAAAATTGCCCTTAGTGTTGGGTGGGGTTGCTGGGTTGTGGGGATGGGGTGGAGGTGTTGACCTTGGGTAGGGTGCTCTTTCCAAGAGCCGGTGCAGACTCGATGGGCCGAATGGCCTCCTTCTGCACTGTAAATTCTATGATGAAATCTATGAAAACATCCCTCTCAGCAACCCTTCGGGACCTCACATGTTTCAGTAAGGTGGCCATTGCCTGGCACCTGTGCCACTTGTCAGCCCACACCACCTAGCTAACCAACCCCCATAATACATTGTCTGGGTCAGGAAAACACCGCTGGGCTTGAGGAATCCGCGTGGCCCATCTGTTCGCAGTTAACCGTCTGGCCTCAGCATTACGGGGCTTGAGAAGAAGTCAGGAAACTTGGGATCCCTGCTTCTCATAGCTAGGAAGGAAGACTTGGGTTTATGTTTGGGCAGCACGGGATCTCAAGTGGATAGCTCTGTGGCTTCACAGCGCCAGGATCCCAGATTCGATTCCCCGCTGGGTCACTGTCTGTGCGGAGTCTGCACATTCTCCCCGTGTGTGCGTGGGTTTCCTCCGGGTGCTCCGGTTTCCTCCCACAGTCCAAAGATGTGCAGGTTAGGTGGATTGGCCATGATGAATTGCCCTTAGAGTCCAAAAAGGTCAGGAGGGGTTATTGGGTTAGGGGGAATAGCGTGGAAGTGAGGGCTTAAGTGGGTCGGTGTATACTCGATGGGCCGAATGGCCTCCTTCTGCACTGTATGTTCTAAGTTCTATGTAGCACCTTTTATGAGCTCACATTGGTCCACAGTGCTGATTAACCAATTAATTTATTTTGAAGTGTAGTCGCTGTTGTAATGTGGGAAACTCAGCAGCCAATTTGTGCACAGCAAGATCCCAGGATGAGCAATGTGATAATGACCAGATAGTCTGCCTTACTAAAGTTACTTGAGGCGTGGCTATTAGCTAGGATACCAGGAGGAACTCCCCCTACTCTTGTTTGGAATAGTGACATGGTTTTTTTTTTAATGTCCAGTTGAAATGGTCGCTCAGTTTAACGACAAGTCTGAAAGATGGCACACATGACAATGTAGCACTCTCTCAGTACCGCACTGGAATCTCAGCAGTACTTGAATCCAGGATTTCCCGACCCTGAGGCGAGTGCAATGCTCACCAAGCCATGGCTGACACACAGCGAGTTAGCGAGCGAGCTGGAACGTACACCCAAGCTGGTGTCAGTCAAGGACAGAGAATCCGAGAGAGCTCCAGTCGAACCTGAGCTTCAGTTCCACTCTGAGGGCTTTTCCTGTCAATATAAAATGCCTCGGAGACATGAAGCATTAAAGGCACACTCCTTTTCCAGCTGCTGCTTGTAATTCATATGTCACAGGCTCATAAATTGAAACTGCCTGACAGGTATCCCTGTAAGGTAGGAGTTCAAAGACCTTTAAATATGACACTGCATACTCCACACGTGCTACCTGCCTGAGGGGCGGTATTTTACAAGCAGTGCGTGGAAAGGATTATAGTTTGAAGAGCTGACTGGGAGACGTGTCCGAACATTAACCGACATTTATACAACGTGTATTTCAACGTGGAAAATTGCTCCTCCAGCAGTGACCAGTAAACACAGAGGAGTTAGGACTGGTGACCAGAATATGGAATTAGGTTTTAAGGAGGTATTGAAATGCAAAGGGTTGGATTCTGTGATCCTGAGGCTATAGGGGCTGGTTTAGCACAGGGCTAAATCGCTGGCTTTGAAGGCAGGCCAGCAGCACGGTTCAATTCCCGTACCAGCCTCCCCGAACAGGCACCGGAATGTAGCGACTAGGGGCTTTTCACAATAACTTCATTTGAAGCCTACTTGCGCCAATAAGCGATTTTCAATTCATTTCATTAAGTGTTGACGCCATCGTGTTTCTCGACGGCATCAACACGGCCTCAGCATCAGCAATTCTGGCCCCTACAGGGGGCCAGCACGGCACTGGAGCGGTTCACGCCGCTCCAGCTGCTGATCCCGGCGTGAAATGGGCGCCAGAGGATCCGCATATGCGCAGTGGCACCGGTGCCAACGCGCGCACGCGCAGTGGCTCCCTTCAATGCGCCAGCCCCGACGCAACATGATGCAGGGCTACAGGGGCAGGCGTGGAAGAAAGGAGGCCCCCAGAGGCTGGCCCGCCGATCGGTGGGCCCCGATCGCGGGCCGGGCCACATCGGAGGGCCCCCCCGGGGTCGGACCCCCCCCCCCCCCACAGGCCACCGCCCGACCCTCCCACGCTGAGTTCCCGCCGGCTGAGAGCCGGCGGGGTTAGGCTTTTTTACGACGGTCGCTCGGCCCATCCCGTGCCGAGGATCGGCAGGTGGCCCCACGACCGGCGCTGCGCCGACCACGCCGGCGCCAGTGGAATCGCGAGCCGGCATCGGGGCGGCGTGCCGTGATTCGCGGCGGTCGCAGGGATTCTCCGGCACGGCCCCGGGCGGAGAGAATCCCGCCCCGTGAGAGAAATGACAGCATTCAGGGAGGGAACGACAAGACAGCAGGATCACGGTGGTTACTTTCGCCTTCAAACATTTCCTCGTCACAGTCCAAAGATACGGGGTGAACCTTTTAGGACAGAGATGAGGAGACATTTCTTCACCCGGAGAGTGGGGAATCTGTGGAATTCTCTCCCGCAGAAAGTAGTTGAGGGCAAAACATTGTGGGCGGGAATGTCCGGTTCTCCAGCTGCGTGTCTCTCGGACACGCTGCATTCGCTATCAGTGGGATTCTACCTTCCCGCCACTTCTCGATGGGATTTCCCATTAAAACCACTCCAGGCTGCCGCGAATCCCGCTGGCGGGGGTGCACTGACAGCGGGAAAAGTAAATCCCAACAACGGAGGTTTCGGCCTGTATGTTTTCAAGAAGGGATTTAGATACAGCACCTGGGGCTAAAGTGTTCTAAGGATATGGCAGGAAAGCGGGAGCAGGTTTCAGAGTTGGATGATCAGCCATGAGAGTTCCAAAGATTCGCAACCCTCAGAGAGAGACTTTCCTCGCATCTCAGCCTTGAATGGGGGACCCCCTATTCTAAACTGTGTCCACTAGTTCCAGTCTCTCCCACAAGGGGTAACACCCTCTCAGCACCCACCCTGTCAAATCCCCTCAGTATCTTGTGTGTATTAATGAGATCACCTCTCAATCTTCTAAACCCAGTGGATACAGCAGCCTGTTCAATACATTCCTCATAAGCTCAGCCCCTCATCCCAGGGGTCAACTGAGTGAACCTTCTCTGAACTGCTTCGAATGTAATAATATCCTTTCTCAACAAAGGAGACAAAAACTGTATATTGTCATGTGAGAGTACCTTTACGAAATGGGTGTTTATAAATGGGTGTGTATATAAATATCTGTAGTGAGAGTACCTTTAAGAAATGGGTGTTTATAAATGGGTGTGTATATACATATCTGTAGTGAGAGTACCTTTAAGAAATGGGTGTTTATAAATGGGTGTGTATATAAATGTCTGTAGTGAGAGTACCTTTAAGAAATGGGTGTTTACTACTGCAGTGATGTCAGAGAGTGGGTGGAGATGGGCTGTCTGTCAGCTTTTTACTTACGTTTTAGGCTGTTTGCTGAAGGGTGTGTTTTAGTTTCGTTTTCAGAGCTGGATAGCTGCAGTCACAGCCAGAAGGGGTATGAATCTCTCTCTGTAATCTAAAGACTGTAAATCGATCCTGGTGATTTTAAACTAATAACAGTCGTGACTTTAACCTGATGTGCTTCTGGTAAAAGGTGTTTTAAGTCTTATGGATGTTAAAAGGAAAGCTTAAAGGATTACTTAGTGTTGTATTCTTTGGGGGTTGTATTTGAATTGATGGTTGCTAAGATGTTCACTGTTTTAAAAAGGTTAACTTGAGTTCATAGAATAAACATTGTTTTGCTTTAAAAAATACTTTTCCATTTCTGCTGCACCACACCTGTAGAGTGGGCCGTGTGCTCCCCATACCACAATCTAGTAAAAGTTGTGGATCAGGGGGCTGCAGAAGGAATTGGACAAGCTAGGAGAGTGGGCAAAGAAGTGGCAGATGAGGGCAGCACGGTGGCGCAGTGGTTAGCCCTGCAGCCTCACGGCGCCGAGGTCCCAGGTTCGATCCCGGCTCTGGGTCACTATCCGTGTGGAGTTTGCACATTCTCCCCGTGTCTGCGTGGGTTTCACCCCCACAACCCAAAGATGTGCAGGGTAGGTGGATTGGCCACGCCAAATTGCCCCTTAATTGGAAAAAATGAATTGGGTACTCTAAATTTTTTTTTTTTAAAGTGGCAGATGGAATACAATGTGGAAAAGTGTGCGGTTATGCACTTTGGAAGGAGGAATTTAGGCATAGACTATTTTCTAAATGGGGAAATGCTTCGGAAAGCAGAAGCACAAAGGGACTTGGGGGTCCTTGTTCACGATTCGCTTAAGGTTAACGTGCAGGTTCAGTCGGCAGTTAGGAAGGCAAATGCAATGTTAACATTCATTGTTTTTTAAAAAATATATATTTTATTCAAATTTTTTGGCCAAACAAAATAGTACAAAGGTTTTCCTTTTTACAACAATAAAACAGTATAAATAACAGTGGCCGTTTTTAACAAATAAATAAATAATATATAAACTAAATGGCAACTGCCATATCAAAAATAATAACTCTCCAAAAATAAAATCAAACAATCCAATATACATAGCCAAGTACAAATATCTATACACAAACATCCCTGAGGACCCGCCCAGGCCCCCCAGGCCCCCTCCCCCTGGGTTGCTGCTGTTACCTTCCCATTTCCTTTATCGTTCTGTGAGGTAGTCAATGAACGGTTGCCACCGCCTGGTGAACCCTTGAGCCGAACCCCTTAGTGCGAACTTTATCCGTTCTAGTTTTATAAACCCTGCCATATCATTTATCCAGGTCTCCACGCCCGGGGGTTTGGCTTCCTTCCACATAAGCAATATCCTTCGCCGGGCTACTAGGGACGCAAAGGCCAAGACATCAGCCTCTTTCGCCTCCTGCACTCCCGGCTCTTCTGCAACCCCGAATGTAGCCAACCCCCAGCCTGGCTCGACCCGGACCCCCACCACCTTCGAAAGCACCTTTGCCACCCCCACCCAGAACCCCTGTAGTACCGGACATGACCAAAACATGTGGGTGTGGTTTGCTGGGCTTCTCGAGCATCTCCCACACCTATCCTCTACCCCGAAAAATTTACTGAGCCGTGCTCCGGTCATATGCGCCCTGTGCAAAACCTTGAATTGTATCAGGCTTAGCCTGGCGCACGAGGACGACGAGTTTACCCTACGTAGGGCATCAGCCCACCGCCCCTCCTCAATCTCTTCCCCCAGCTCTTCTTCCCATTTCCCCTTCAGCTCATCCACCATGATCTCCCCCACCGTCCCTCATTTCCCTGTATATATCCGACACCCTACCATCCCCCACCCATGTCTCTGAGATCACTCTATCCTGAATCTCCTGCGTCGGGAGCTGCGGGAATTCCCTCACCTGTTGCCTCGCAAAAGCCCTCAGTTGCATGTACCGAAATGCATTCCCTTGGGGCAACCCATATTTTTCCGTCAGCGCTCCCAGACTCGCAAACGTCCCGTCTACGAACAGATCTCTCAGTTGCACAACCCCAGCTCTCTGCCATGCTCCAAATCCCCCATCCATTCTCCCCGGGACAAACCTATGGTTATTTCTTATCGGGGACCGCACCGAGGCTCCCGTCATTCCCCTATGCCGTCTCCACTGCCCCAAAATTTTTAGTGTTGCCACCACCACTGGACTTGTGGTGTATTTCTTCGGGGAGAACGGCAACGGCGCCGTCACCATTGCTTGTAGGCTGGTTCCTTTGCAGGACGCCATCTCCAATCTCTTCCACGCCGCTCCCTCCCCTTCTCCCATCCACTTACACACCATTGAGATATTGGCGGCCCAGTAGTATTCACTTAGGCTTGGTAGTGCCAGCCCCCCCCCCCCCCCCCTATCCCTGCTACGCTGCAAGAACCCCCTCCTCACTCTCGGGATCTTCCCGGCCCACACAAAACTCATGACACTTTTCTCAATTCTCTTGAAAAAAGCCTTCGTGACCATCACCGGAAGGCACTGAAACACAAAGAGGAATCTCGGGAGGACTACCATTTTGACTGCCTGCACCCTACCCACCAGTGACAGGGGCACCATGTCCCATCTCTTAAAATCCTCCTCCATCTGTTCCACCAATCTTGTTAAATTAAGCCGGTGTAAGGTTCCCCAACTCCTGGCTATCTGAATCCCTAAGTACCGGAAATCTCTTGTTACCTTCCTCAGCGGTAAGTCATCTATTCCCCTACTCTGCTCCCCCGAATGCACCACAAACAACTCACTCTTACCCATATTCAATTTGTACCCCGAAAATTCCCCAAACTCCCTGAGTGTCTGCATTATCTCAGGCATCCCCTCCACTGGGTCCGCAACATACAGCAATAAATCATCTGCATACAAGGATACCCGGTGTTCTTCTCCTCCCCTGAGCACTCCCCTCCACTTCCTGGAGCCCCTCAGTGCTATGGCCAGGGGCTCAATCGCCAATGCAAATAGTAACGGAGACAGGGGACACCCCTGCCTCGTCCCTCTATGAAGACGGAAGTAATCAGACCTCTGTCTGTTCGTGACCACGCTCGCCACCGGGTCCCTATACAGCAGCTGTACCCATCCGATATACCCTTCTCCAAAACCAAATCTCATCAGCACCTCCCACAGATAATCCCACTCCACTCTGTCGAATGCTTTCTCGGCGTCCATCGCCACCACTATCTCCGCCCCCTCTGGTGGGGGCATCATCATTACCCCTAGCAACCTCCGTATGTTTGTGTTCAGCTATCTCCCCTTAACGAACCCGGTTTGATCCTCGTGGACCACCCCCGGGACACAGTCCTCTATCCTCGTCGCCATCACCTTGGCCAGGAGCTTAGCATCTACATTTAAAAGGGAAATGGGCCTGTAGGACCCACACTGCAGCGGGTCTTTTTCCTTCTTCAAAAGGAGCGATATCGTTGCCTCCGACATAGTCGGGGGCAGCTGCCCCCTTTCCCTGGCCTCATTAAAGGTTCTCGTCAAAAGCGGGGCCAGTAAGTCCATATACTTCCTATAAAATTCCACCGGGAATCCATCCGGTCCCGGGGCCTTCCCCGCCTGCATGCTCCCAATCCCTTTTACCACCTCCTCCCTCTCAATCTGTGCTCCCAGTCCCGCCCTCTCCTGCTCCTCCACCTTAGGGAATTCCAGCTGATCCAAGAAACACATCATTCCCTCCTTCCCTTCCGGGGGCTGAGCCTTATATAACCTCTCATAAAATGCCTTGAACACCCCGTTCACTCTCTCCGCTCCCCGTTCCATCTCTCCCTCCTCATCTCTCACCCCACGTATCTCCCTCGCTGCTCCCCTCTTCCTCAATTGGTGGGCCAGTAGCCGACTCGCCTTCTCTCCATACTCATACTGTACACCCTGTGCCCTCCTCCACTGTGCCTCTGCCTTACCCGTGGTCAGCAGGTCAGATTCCACATGTAGCCTTTGTCTTTCCCTGTACAGTCCCTCCTCCGGTGCCTCCGCATATTGCCTGTCCACCCTCAAAAGTTCTTTCAGCAATCGCTCCCTTTCTTTACCCTCTTGCTTCCCTTTATGTGCCCTTATGGATATCAGTTTCCCTCTAACCACCGCCTTCAACGCCTCCCAGACCACTCCCACCTGAACCTCTCCATTGTCATTAAGCTCCAAGTACCTTTCGATGCACCCCCTCACCCTTAAACATACCCACTCATCCGCCAATAAGCCCATATCCATTCTCCAGAGTGGGTGCCCTCCAGGTCTACCCAATGTGGAGCGTGGTCCGAAATAGCTATGGCCGTATATTCCGTCCCTGTCACCTTCGGAATCAGTGCCCTTCCCAAGACAAAAAAGTCTATCCGTGAGTATACTTTGTGGACATGGGAGAAAAATGAGAACTCCTTACTCCTAGGCCTACTAAATCTCCAGGGGTCTACCCCTCCCATCTGCTCCATGAAGTCCTTGAGCACCCTGGCCGCTGCCGGCCTCCTCCCGGTCCTGGACCTCGATCGGTCCAACCCTGGATCAAGCACCGTATTGAAGTCTCCCCCCATTACCAACTTTCCTGCCTCCAGGTCCGGGATACGTCCCAACATACACCTCATAAAATTTGCATCATCCCAGTTCGGGGCGTATACATTCACCAGAACCACCGCCTCCCCTTGCAATCTGCCACTCACCATCACATATCTACCCCCACTATCCGCCACTATGATCTTTGCCTCAAACAGTACCCGTTTCCCCACTAATATAGCCACCCCCCTGTTCTTTGCTTCTAAACCCGAATGAAACACCTGCCCCACCCATCCTTTACATAGTCTGACCTGGTCTATCAGTTTCAAATGCGTCTCCTGCAACATAACCACATCTGCCTTTAATTTCTTTAGGTGTGCGAGTACCCGTGCCCTTTTAATCGGCCCGTTCAGCCCTCTCACGTTCCACGTGATCAGCCGGGCTGGGGGGCTCTTTACTCCCCCCCCCCCCCCCTTGACGACTAGCCATCCCCTTTTTTAACCCAGCTCCTCACCCGGTTCCCATGTATCCGTGTATCCCCCCGACGGCGCCCTCCCGCCTCGACCACCCCATCCCATAACAGCTCCCCCTTCTCCTTAGCAGCAGCAACCCAGTTAACCCCCCCCTCCCCCCCCCTCCGCTATATCCCCCTCTAGCGCAGTTGCACCCCCCATGTTGCTCCCAGAAGTCAGCGAACTCTGGCTGACCTTGGTTTCCCCCCTTGTCCTCGGCCCCCACTGTGCGAGGCCCCCTCCTTCCTGTGTCCCTGTTCCCGCCATAATTACCATAGCGCGGGAACAAAGCCCGCGTTTCCCACTCGGCCCCGCCCCTAATGACCGGCGCCCACAGTTCCTCATACTCCCCCCACCCCCCAACATGGGGAAGAGAGAAAAGTTACAGGATTGCAAGATTAACAAGTTGAAAAATCATCCCCCCCCCCCCTTTTTCCTCGCCCCTCATAATCACCCCACCACTTTGTCCCAAAAGTTCTTTCTCTCGCCAGACTATTCCAGCTTCTCGTCCACAATGAATGTCCACGCCTCTTCTGCCGTCTCAAAGTAGTGGTGCTTCCCTTGGTGTGTGACCCACAATCTCGCCGTTTGTAACATTCCAAACTGGATCTTCTTTTTGTGAAGCACCGCCTTAGCCCGATTAAAACTTGCCCTCCTTCTCGCCACCTCCGCACTCCAATCCTGGTAGACGCGGATCACCGCGTTCTCCCACCTACAGCTCCGAGTTTTCTTCGCCCATCTGAGGACCGTCTCTCTGTCATTATAGTGGAGAAACCTCACCACTATAGCTCGAAGTATTTCTCCAGCCCTCGGTCTTCGCGCCAAAACTCGATAAGCTCCCTCCACCTCCAAAGGGCCTGTCGGGGCCTCCGATCCCATTAGCGAGTGAAGCATCGTGTTCACATATGTCCCGACGTCCGCCCCTTCTGCGCCTTCGGGAAGACTCAGAACCCTTAAATTCTTCCTCCTCGAATTATTCTCCAGTACTTCCAGCCTTTCCACACACCTTTTGTGCTGTGCCTCGTGCGTCTCTGTCTTCACCACCAGGCCCTGTATTTCGTCTTCATTTTCAGCAGCCTTTGCCTTCACGACCCGAAGCTCCAGCTCTTGGGTCTTCTGCTCCTCCTTTAGCCCTTCAATTGCCTGTAATATCGGGGTCAACAGCTCCTTCTTCAACTCCTTTTTCAGCTCTTCCACACAGCGCCGCAGGAACTCTTGTTGGTCCGGGCCCCATAACAAACGGCCACCTTCCGACGCCATCTTGCTTTGAGCTTCCCTTACTTGACGCTGCTCCAGAGGATCCTCCGCAATCCGGCCGCTATCCTCTCCCTTATCCATGCGTGTCTGGGGGGATTCCCTTCTGGTTTACCGCACAGTGTTTTTGGCCGTTTAAATTGCCGTTGGGGCTCCTATCAAGAGCCCAAAAGTCCGTTCCACCGGGAGCTGCCGAAACGTGCGACTTAGCTGGTCATCGCTGCACCCGGAAGACACAATGTTAGCATTCATGTCGAGAGGGCTAGAATACAAGACAAGGGGGATGTACTACTGTGGCTGTATAAGGTTCTGGTCAGACCCCATTTGGAGTATTGTGAGCAGTGTTGGGCCCTGTATCTAAGGAAGGATGTGCTGGCCTTGGAAAGGGTCCAGAGGAGGTTCACAAGAATCATCCCTGGAATGAAGAGCTTGTCGTATGAGGAACGGTTGAGGACTCTGGGTCTGTACTCATTGGAGTTTAGAAGGATGAGGGGGGATTTTATTGAAACTTACAGGATACTGCGCGACCTGGATAGAGTGGACGTGAAGAGGATGTTTCCACTTGTAGGAAAAACTAGAAGCAGAGGACAGAATCTCAGACAAAAGCGACGATCCTTTAAAACAGAGATGAGGAGGAATTTCTTCAGCCAGAGGGTGGTGAATCTGTGGAACTCTTTGCCACAGAAGGCTGTGGAGGCCAAATCACTGAGTGTCTTTAAGGCAGAGATTGATAGGTTCTTGTTTAATAAGGGGGTCAAGGGTTATGGGGAGAAGGCAGGAGGATGGGGATGAGAAAACCCCACTTCATCTTTTTGGTCACTAAGGGCAATTTAGCATTGCCAATCCACCTAACCTGCACGTTTGTTACCAGTGCCTCACAGCTGTTACAGTGCAGTGTTCCCAGTATCTTTCAGCTGGTACAGTGCAGTGTTCCCAGTATCTTTCAGCTGGTACAGTGCAGTGTTCCCAGTGTCTTTCAGCTGGTACAGTGCAGTGTTCCCAGTGCCTCACAGCTGCTACAGTGCAGTGTTCTCAGTGCCTTACAGCTGGTACAGTGCAGTGTTCCCAGTGTCTTTCAGCTGGTACAGTGCAGTGTTCCCAGTGCCTCACAGCTGCTACAGTGTAGTGTTCCCAGTGTCTTTCAGCTGGTACAGTGAAGTGTTCCCACTGGCAGTGTTCCCAGTGCCTTACAGCTGGTACAGTGCAGTGTTCCCAGTGCCTCACAGCTGGTACAGTGCAGTGTTCCCAGTGTCTTACAGCTGGTACAGTGCAGTGTTGCCAGTGTCTTTCAGCTGGTACAGTGCAGTGTTCCCAGTGCCTCACAGCTGCTACAGTGTAGTGTTCCCAGTGTCTTTCAGCTGGTATAGTGCAGTGTTCCCACTGGCAGTGTTCCCAGTGCCTTACAGCTGGTACAGTGCAGTGTTCCCAGTGCCTTACAGCTGGTACAGTGCAGTGTTCCCAGTGTCTTACAGCTGGTACAGTGCAGTGTTCCCAGTGGCAGTGTTCCCAGTGCCTTACAGCTGGTACAGTGCAGTGTTCCCAGTGTCTTACAGCTGGTACAGTGCAGTGTTCCCAGTGCCTCATAGCTATACAGTGCAGTGTTCCCAGTGCCTTACAGCTGGTACAGTGCAGTGTTCCCAGTGTCTTACAGCTGGTTCAGTGCAGTATTCCCAGTGCCTTACAGCTGGTACAGTGCAGTGTTCCCAGTGTCTTACAGCTGCTACAGTCCAGTGTTCCCAGTGCCTTCCACCTGCAACAGTGCAGTGTTCCCAGTGGCAGTGTTCCCAGTGTCTTTCAGCTGGTACAGTGCAGTGTTCCCAGTGCCTCACAGCTGCTACAGTGCAGTGTTCCCAGTGTCTTTCAGCTGGTACAGTGCAGTGTTCCCAGTGTCTTTCAGCTGGTACAGTGCAGTGTCCCCAGTGCCTCACAGCTGCTACAGTGTAGTGTTCCCAGTGTCTTTCAACTCGTATAGTGCAGTGTTCCCAGTGCCTCACAGCTGCTACAGTGTAGTGTTCCCAGTGCCTCACGGCTGGTACAGTGCAGTGTTCCCAATGCCTCACATCTGGTACAGTGCAGTGTTCCCAATGCCTCACAGCTGGTACAGTGCAGTGTTCCCAGTGCCTCACAGCTGCTACAGTGTAGTGTTACCAGTGCCTCACAGCTGGTACTGTGCAGTGTTCCCAGTGCCTCACAGCTGGTACAGTGCAGTGTTCCCAGTGCCTCACAGCTGGTACAGTGCAGTGTTCCCAATGCCTCACAGCTGGTACAGTGCAGTGTTCCCAGTGCCTCACAGCTGGTACAGTGCAGTGTTCCCAGTGTCTTACAGCTGGTTCAGTGCAGTATTCCCAGTGCCTTACAGCTGCTACAGTGCAGTGTTCCCAATGCCTTACAGCTGGTACAGTGCAGTGTTCCCAGTGCCTTACAGCTGCTACAGTCCAGTGTTCCCAGTGCCTTACAGCTGGTACAGTGCAGTGTCCGCTGTGCCTTACAGCTGGTACAGTGCAGTATTCCCAGTGCCTTACAGCTGGTACAATGCAGTGTTCCCAGTGGCAATGTTCCCAGTGCCTTCCACCTGCAACAGTGCAGTGTTCTCAGTGGCAGTGTTCCCAGTGCCTTACACCTGGTACAGTGCAGTGTTCCCAGTGGCAGTGTCCCCAGTGCCTCACACCTGGTACAGTGCAGTGTTCCCAGTGCCTCACAGCTGGTACAGTGCGGTGTTCCCAGTGCCTCAGAGCTGGTCCAGTGCAGTGTTCCCATTGCCTTACCCTGGTAGAGTGCAGTGTTCCCAGTGCCTTACAGCTGGTACAGTGCAGTGTTCCCAGTGGCAATGTTCCCAGTGCCTTCCACCTGCAACAGTGCAGTGTTCCCAGTGGCAGTGTTCCCAGTGCCTTACAGCTGATGGAGTGCAGCGTTCCCAGTGCCTTACCCCTGGTAGAGTGCAGTGTTCCCAGTGGCAGTGTTCCCAGTGCCTTACCCCTGGTAGAGTGCAGTGTTCCCAGTGGCAGTGTTCCCAGTGCCTTACCCCTGGTAGAGTGCAGGTGTTCCCAGTGGCAATGTTCCCAGTGCCTTACCCCTGGTAGAGTGCAGTGTTCCCAGTGGCAGTGTTCCCAGTGCCTTACCCCTGGTAGAGTGCAGTGTTCTCAGTGGCAGTGTTCCCAGTGCCTTACCCCTGGTAGAGTGCAGTGTTCCCAGTGGCAATGTTCCCAGTGCCTTACCCCTGGTAGAGTGCAGTGTTCCCAGTGGCAGTGTTCCCAGTGCCTTACCCCTGTACCTATGGGGGTTTTCACATAGTTCAGGACCTAACAGCTGTATGAACCTTGGTTTTTGTAACAATTTTTTCTCTCTTCATTTGTAGAATGGCAGCAGGAGGTCCTGGGATTTCATGAAAACACACGACAGGTGACTCTCTCTTAAAATGTTGTCGCTATTACTCAACATTGTTCTTGCTGACATTACATCGGACTGCCCTGTGCTCACTGCTGCTCCGAGCTTTTCCTGCCTCATTATCATAACTCTCCTTCGTTTTCTCCAATTGGTTCTGACTCTGTCTCGACCAACTATCCTCTGATACTTTGCCCATGTTGCCAGTCGTGCTTTGCAAATCTAGACAGTAAGTTGGCAGAATGTCTGCCTGCTAAACTGCAGATCACAAGCCTAACTGGTTCACTCAGATAGGGCAGGCAACCTACAACCATCCACAGTCTTGCCGACACATGACCCAGTCTCTGTTAATGCCCTCACTGCAACTGGAGACTGGCAGCAAATGCTGTCTTGTCGGTGTCACTCGTTCTGAGAAAACACAAAATAAATCACCAATCTCTAAATTTTCACGCTGCCTGCCTCACATCGAGCACTGGATGAGCAGAAATCTTCCTCCTCTTTAGTCCCTGGTGCCAACTCTATTCCCGAGCTGCTGTCTCCATCCCTCTCCTGGTAACTGCCCGAGGTGGAACCAGGTTGTCAATATCTTGGCGTCATATTTCAGCTTCTGACCGCATTCATGACATCATTAACTCTTTCAAATTTCTCCAGGGCCCCTTGACCTTGACCCTCTCTATCTCAGTAATCTTCTCCAGCCACCCAACCCTCCCGAGATCCCTGTGCTCCTCTTGAACACTTCTGGTTTAGATTGCCGGCTCTACCTTCAGCTGGCTGGGCCCGAAGATCTAGGATTCCCTCCCGAAATCTCTCTGCCCTCTCCCCCTCTCTTTCTTACTTCAAGGTTCTCTTGGGTGATAATCTGTCTCTGATACCTCCGTGATTCAGTGTCAGCTTTGCTTTGGGATGTTCCTCTGAAACACTTTGAGACATTTTTAACAGGTTTAATGCTTCAACACCAATACCAAGTTGTAGCTGTTGATTATAAGGATGCAGTGCCCCACAACGGACCCCACCACCTTGGGTGAAAGCACTCATGCCCAGCTTTGTGGGCATCAGGAGGTGTTCTGATGCGCTGGTTTTCCATTGACGCAGCGTTGAATCAGGATGTAGGTGAGCGGGCTGATATACTGACTGCTTCATTTAAATTCCTGGCAGCCAGGACTACAGAACATAAACATTGCAAACTATTTATTTTGTCGAGACACGTCTCCTCTTCGGACACTTAAGTGGCAGGGATGGGTTTAGGAACCCCACCTGTCAAAGCAAAGAAGAAGGTGAGGGGATGCCGGTGGTGGGGGGGGGGGGGGGGGGGGGGGGGGGGGAGGCAAGCAGAGTGACGCCGAGTGGAACGCTGTGGCTTGCCACCGGGAATGTTGAGAATTCCACAGGTCGGCTTCAAGCCCCTATCGAGTTAAAGGAAAGGACCAAACAAACCTTTGAGATGTGGTAGGTGTTTCGTAAATTGCTGACGGCGGAGAAGGTCGGACTGTGAATGATGACAGATCCCAGCGCTCCTGTACTTACCTCCGGAACGGTGACGTTCAGGTGTTCAGTTTACCCCGAAGAGCAGGAAGTACGCTGGGTCTGCCGGGGAAGTAGGTGGCACAATAGTTAGCAACTGCTGTGGGGTTGACTCTTAAAATGTCCTCTGAAATGGCAAACCCGCCAGGGCAATTCGAGATGGGCAACAAATGCCGGCCCAGCCAGCAATGCCCCCCATCCCGTGAGCGAGGAAGAGAAAGCTGAACTCAGCAATGTTGCACAGTGAAGCATTGCGAATAGGGATAATCCATAGTCCCTCGCAGTTAGTGATGAGGAAAGCTTTAGACTGCAACGATGACGAGGCAGGCTGGTGAAATGGACTGAAGCGTGCGGGGTGCTGCTTGAGGCAGACAAGTGTGAGGCTTTGTACTCGAGGAGGATAAATATGGCAAAACAGTTCACTATAAATGGCACAGTTTTAAAAAGTGCTGATGGAGAGAGAGAGATCTTGCTTTCCATATGTACAAATCTTTAAAGGTGAGACAAGGCAGCTTGATAACGTGTCTTGGGTTTAGAAATGAAGGACTTGAAAATAAAAGCAATGAGATCAGGCTGGAACTTGTTAAAATCGGTGGTTAGGCCTCAGCTGGAATATTGTGACTAATTCTAGGCTCTGTAACCTCCTCCCTCCATTCTGTGCTGTCAGTCTCTAGAAGCCTGGGACGGCTCCCAGTGCTTCAGTTGGTAAGGCAGTCAGGAACTGCCTCGCAGACGACTCAGAGATCCTCGTTCAGACCCTCTCAATTCCTTCCAGGTTCTGAAAGGGTTGCTAGGGTAGATGTGGAGAAGATGTTTCCATTTGTGGGGGAGACCAGTGCGCTGGGGTTAGAAATATAAGCTCGCCAATAAACCCAATGAGGAATTCAGACGAAACCTTGAGGCTTGCAGAGTGGTGAGACCGTCGCTGTCGATACATAGCTGAGATAAATGGCTACATTAAGAGACGGCAAGGACAACATGTGAGGGAGAGAGAGGAATATGCTGGCTGGGTCAAGGGGAGTGGGAAACGGCTCATGTGTAGCATCAACGTAAACCAGTCGGGCTGAATAGTCTGCTTCTGGCTGTCAATTCCACACAAGACCCCAGTCCCACCAGAGGTTTTACTTCCCTCTAATGAATTTTTAAAATTGGTGTGCAGCAACAGACACACCTCAGGCTGTACGTACACCATTCTTTAAAGGTGGCAGGACAAGTTGATAAAGTTGTTTAAAAATAAACCACACAGGATATTTCTCTTTCTAAATAGAGGCATGAAGTGAAAAAGCAGCTATTTTAAACATTTATAAATCACTCTTCCCCTCCTGACTTTCTTTCCTCTCCAACTGTCTCTCCTCCCTCTTTCTTTTCTGTTTCTCCCACTGTCCCCACTCTTTATTCCCTGTCCTCTCTCTCCTTTATTGCCTCTCCTCCCTTTTACCTCACGCACCATCACTCTTTCCCCATCCTCTGTATCTGTATGTTGCTGCCGTTCCCTTTATTTTACTCTTTCTCTCTCTCCCTCTCTGCCTCGTGCATCAGGCCATTTTGAGACTGATTTCCAATTGACTGCATATGTTCGGCTGCGGTTATTTAACAGGACCCTGGCTGGTAGATTTTTAAACCCCTCTCCCTAAAGCGGAAATGAAATTGCTGCACTGTTACTTTGTTTATCTGAAGTAAAACAACATTTATTTTTCAAACTCAGCACCTGTCCGAGGAGGAATCGTCAGGTTGCTTGATTTTAACTTCGAAAACAATTTGACACTTTTATTGGAAGCAACGGTTTGATTGCCTGGTGGGATTTTAAAAAGCATTATTTCTGTTCTACTTTGATTGGATGCCAAGTTACTATTGTAGAGGGACAACATCAGTAACAATCAGATCATTTCAGCTGTGTTTAAAATAATAATATTATCCTGATCCATAGCATTGAATTCCCTTTCATGGAGACTGAATAAACTGGTTGGCTGCTAATAATAATAATCTTTATTATTGTCACAAGTAGGCTTACATTAACACTGCAATGAAGTTACTATGAAAAGCCCCTAGTCGCCACATTCCGGCGCCTGTTCGGGCACACTGAGGGAGAATTCAGAATGTCCAATTCACCAAACAAGCACGTCTTTCGGGACTTGTGGGAGAAAACCGGAGCACCCGGAGGAAACCCACGCAGACACGGGGAGAACGTGCAGACTCCGCACAGACAGTGACCCAAGCCGGGAATCGAACCCGGGACCCTGGGGCTGTGAAGCAGCAGTGCTAACCACTGTGCTGCCCTGCCGCCCACAGGGCTGGACTGCTTTGTGTGCGAACCCTCTGAAACAGAGAGGATCGCTTCCTCGTCATTCAGGACTAGTGAGGTGAAGCTAGCACCTCCGTGGTCTTTCACTCAGTACTCGCGACTCGAACCTTGACTGAAGAGGTTATGTTGCAGTTTGGAAGGCAAAAATAAAATAATTTTGCTGCAATAGCTCTTGTTTACACTTATGCTTCTCTTTGCTTGTATTTTGCATGAGATCACTTGAATGGATAGCATTTTGAAAATGTGATTTAGTTAATAATAATAGTTGGAATGGATTAACTGGAATGCAAATGTGTGAAACCCCTGATTAATTAGGACGTTGTGCAGCCGGCTTCTTTGTGACGAGACCCTACCTTTTAAACGGAGGAAGGAGTGTGTTATAAAAGGGGGAGTATGAAGCTGTTTCAATGCTGATAACAGGGCAGGTGGGCTACCTCACCATCAGTACCAGAGCAACCTCTTTCAGCCCTTAATTCCTCCATTACTCCAGCGTTATTCCTTTTGTTCAATGCAGGCTCCCTACCAGCAATCGCTCCATTCCCCCCCCCCCCCAGTGTCCCATTTGCTCCATCTCACCCTCCCCTCCCAGTGTTGGAAAGAGCTTGTGTTGTCTGGTATTCAACGAAGAGGGACTGAACAGAAATTTTCAAACCGTCCTGGAGAGATTAGGGGAGTAAATAAGTGCCTGTGCGAGGGCCTGTGGAGTAATCAGCCTTTCTCTCACTCTACTGAGAGGTGGCAAATGGAGTTTAATGCAGAAAAGTGTGAGGTGATTCATTTTAGAAGGAATAACAGGAAGACTGAGTACTGGGCTAATGGTGAGATTCTTGGCAGTGTGGATGAGCAGAGAGATCTCGGTGTCCATGTACATAGATCCCTGAAAGTTGCCACCCAGGTTGAGAGGGTTGTTAAGAAGGCGTACGGTGTGTTAGCTTTTATTGGGAGAGGGATTGAGTTTCGGAGCCATGAGGTCATGTTGCAGCTGTACAAAACTCTGGTGCGGCCGCATTTGGAGTGTTGCGTGCAATTCTGGTCGCCGCATTATAGGAAGGATGTGGAAGCATTGAAAAGGGTGCAGAGGAGATTTACCAGAATGTTGCCTGGTATGGAGGGAAGATCTTATGAGGGAAGGCTGAGGGACTTGAGGCTGTTTTCGATAGAGAGAAGAAGGTTAAGAGGTGACTTAATTGAGGCATACAAGATGATCAGAGGATTGGATAGGGTGGACAGTGAGAGCCTTTTTCCTCGGATGGTGATGTCCAGCATGAGGGGCATAGCTTTAAATTGAGGGGAGATGGATATAGGACAGATGTCAGAGGTAGGTTCTTTACTCAGAGAGCAGTAAGGGCGTGGAATGCCCTGCCTGCAACAGTAGTGGACTCGCCAAATTTAAGGGCATTCAAATGGTCATTGGATAAACATATGGACGATAAGGGAATAGTGCAGATGGGCGTTAGATTGGTTTCACAAGCCGGCACAACATCGAGGGCCGAAGGGCCTGTACTGCGCTGTAATGTTCTATGTTCTACCTGCCTGTATGTTTCTCTCTCTTTCTGTCTGTTATCAGTGACGGGCTGAGTGGGTTCTGTTGGAGATTTTTCCAATTGGATGAAAAGTTCCTGGTCTAATTGACACTTTAAGGAACAGTACAGAGAAGCAAAAGCTTTCTGTTCTCTGCTTTTGAGAAAGCGCCTCAGCTACACGGATGTAAGGATGTCCAGGCCTTGGAGAGAGGCCAGAAGAGGTTTCCCAGAATGGGAGCAGAGACCAGTGGCTTCAGTTACATGGAGAGATTGGAGAATGTGGGATAGTTATTGAAGCGCAGGAGGTTAAGGAGAGATTTAATCGAGACGTTCATAACTAATGAGTTTTTATAGAGTGGATGAGGAGAAACTGTTTCCAGCGGCAGGGGGCTCGGTAACCAGAGGGACACAGACTTAAGATAATTGGCGATAGAAGTGGAAGTGAGATTCCCGGACCCATCGAATATCCGGTGCCGGAGACTTCGGCAACCGGCGGGGGCGGGATTCACGCCAGCCCCCGGCGATTCTCCGACCCGGCGGGGTGGGGTCGGAGAATCTCGCCCAAGATCGTCCCTCCATACCAGGCAACATTCTTGTAAATCTCCTCTGCACCCTTTCCAATGCTTCCACATCCTTCCTATAATGCGGCGACCAGAATTGCACGCAATACTCCAAATGCGGCCGCACCAGAGTTTTGTACAGCTGCAACATGACCTCATGGCTCCTAAACTCAATCCCTCTACCAATAAAGGCTAACACACCGTACGCCTTCTGAACAACCCTCTCAACCTGGGTGGCAACTTGGCGCAAGGGCACATAGCTTTAAATTGAGGGGAGATGGATATAGGACAGATGTCAGAGGTAGGTTCTTTACTCAGAGAGTAGTAAGGGTGTGGAATGCCCTGCCTGCAACAGCAGTGGACTTGCCAACACTTAAGGGCATTCAAATGGTCATTGGATAGACATGTGGACGATAAGGGAATAGTGTAGATGGGCTTTAGAGTGGTTTCACAGGTCGGCGCAACATCGCGGGCCGAAGGGCCTGTATTGCGCCGTAATGTTCTATGTTCGATGTTCTAAGTGTCCCATTAATCTTAGAGTCATTGAGGTCTACAGCAGAGAATGCCCCGTCGGCACATCGCGTCTGTTCTGTGGAGAACAATTGCAGCTTCTCTAACCTCTCCCACAGAACTGATGTCCCTCAATCCTGAGGCCATTCTCGTAAACCCCCTTTTGAACCCTCCCCAAGGCTTTGAAATCTTTTCTGGAGTTTGGTGGTCCAAAACTGGACATGGCACTCCAGCTGGGGCCTCCCCCCTGTTTCAGCACAACCTTTGTTGCGCTCTAAGCTTGCGTTTATAAAACCAAAGATCCCATCATTTGTTTAACAGCTTCCGGAACTTGGCTTGTCACTTTGTCCAGAGATTTGTCAATACACATCTCCCAGGCCTCTCCTTCCTTACAAGCTCTTTAAAATGACACCATTTAGGCGAGAGCAGAGATCGGTGACCTGCCAGGGAAAATTAAGCTGCTTATACTCTAACTGGCAATGAAAGGTGCATCTCATACACCACATAGTGCGGTATCAGTGAGTTACTGAGGTGGAATCTCGCCCTATCCAGCGGGAAGCTAGTGTTTGCGAAAGATAAATCACGTTTTCCCTCATGAAGCAGTTTTCGGGAGATGTGTTTGGAGATGGCTTTGGTCGGTATGGGAGGGTACGCTGACTTGTGCTAAATATAGACTGCGCTCCCACTGTCCAAATAAAGACACAGACGGCTATGCAGCAAACTGTGTCAGCCCATCAGCAGTTTGTTAAACTGGTGATTCTGACTTTGGGGCCGGTGATGCTGTTTGAAAGTAGAGCAGATTCCAAACTGGCAGCACAATAGCTTCAGTGGAATTATTTAAAACAATTCATCGTCAGTAATTTATTCCATTTAAACCAGCAAAATAGACCGTGTCATCACTACATTCACCTCCCTCTAACTTCCTCTCTCTCGCTCTTTCGTAACCTCAACCCCCTCCACCCCCTCCCCTTCACCCTCCTCCATCCCCTCACCCTACACCGTCCTCCACCCCTCCACCCTCCCCTTCCCCTCCCCTTCCCCCCTCCCCCACCCCTCCACCCCCTCCCCTTCACCCACCTCCATCCCCTCAATCTCCACCGTCCTCCACCCCTCCACCTTCCCCTTCCACTCCCCCTCCCCTTCCCCCTCCATCCCCTCCCCTTCACCCTCCTCCATCCCCTCACCCTACACCGCCTTCCACCTTCCCCTCCCCCTCCTCCTCCACTCCCCTTCCACCCCCTCCCCTTCACCCTCCCCCATCCCCTCACCCTACACCGTCCTCCACCCTCCCCTTCCCCTCCCCCTCCCCCTCCACTCCCCTTCCACCCCCTCCCCTTCACCCTCCTCCATCCCCTCACCCAACACCGTCCTCCACCCCTCCACCCTCCCTTCCCCTCCCCCTCCCCCTCCCCTCCTTTCCACCCCCTCCCCTTCACCCTCCTCCATCCCCTCACCCTACACCGTCCTCCACCCTCCCCTCCCCCTCCCCCTCCCCTCCCCTCCTTTCCACCCCCTCCCCTTCACCCTCCTCCATCCCCTCACCCTACACCGTCCTCCACCCTCCCCACCCCCCTCCCCCTCCCCTCCCCTCCCCTTCCACCCCCTCCCCTTCACCCACCTCCATCCCCTCACCCTACACCATCCTCCACCCTCCCCTTCCCCTCCCCGTCCCCCTCCCCCTCCCCTCCCCTTCCACCCCCTCCCCTTCACCCTCCTCCATCCCCTCACCCTACACCATCCTCCACCCTCCCCTTCCCCTCCATCTCCCCCTCCCCTCCCCTCCCCTTCCACCCCCTCCCCTTCACCCTCCTCCATCCCCTCACCCTACACCGTCCTCCACCCCCTCCACCTTTCCCTTCCCCCTCCCCCTCCCCTCCCCTCCACCCCCTCCCCTCCTCCTCCACCCCTTCCCCTTCACCCTCCTCCATCCCCTCACCCAACACCGTCCTCCACCCTCCCCTCCCCCTCCCCCTCCCCTCCCCTCTCCCTTCCACCCCCTCCCCTTCACCCTCATCCATCCCCTCACCCTACACCGTCCTCCACCCTCCCCTCCCCCTCCCCCTCCCCCTCCCCTCCCCTTCCACCACCCTCCCCTTCACCCTCCTCTATCCCCTCACCCTACACCATCCTCCACCCTCCCCTTCCCCTCCCCCTCCCCTCCCCTCACCTTCCACCCCCTCCCCTTCACCCTCCTCCATCCCCTCACCCTACACCGTCCTCCACCCCTCCACCTTTCCCTTCCCCCTCGCCCTCCCCTCCCCCTCCACCCCCTCCCCTCCCCCTCCACCCCTTCCCCTTCACCCTCCTCCATCCCCTCACCCAACACCGTCCTCCACCCTCCCCTCCCCTCCCCTTCCCCCTCCCCCTCCCCTTCACCCTCCTCCATTCCCTCATCCAACACCGTCCTCCACCCTCCCTTCCCCTCCCCCTCCCCTTCCCCCTCCCCCTCCCCCCTCCCCTTCACCCTCCTCCATTCCCTCACCCAACACCGTCCTCCACCCTCCCTTCCCCTCCCCCTCCCCCTCCCCTCTCCCTTCCACCCCCTCCCCTTTACCCTCCTCCATCCCCTCACCCTACACCGTCCTCCACTCTCCCCTTCCCCGACCCCTCCCCTTCCCCCTCCCCTCCCCCTTCCACCCCCTCCCCTTCACACTCCTCCATTCCCTCACCCGACACCGTCCTCCACCCTCCCCTTCCCCCTCCCCTCCCCTTCCCCCTCCCCCTCCCCCCCTTCCACCCCCCCTTCACCCTCCACTTTATTTATCCTCCCATCACTTTCCCCTTCCTTTCACTCCCTCCAACACCGCCACCACACCACCCCCCCCCCCCCCACCCCCTCCTCCCGACTCGCCCTTCTCCCTCCAAATCCCCTCCCCCTTCACAACCGACTCCTCCTCCAACCCTCCATCACTCTCACCCCTGAGTCAGCGAGCTGTGGGTTGACGTCCCCTGGCAGAGCTTGAGCATATCAATGCAGGCTGACACTCGCAGCGCTGTACTGCGGGAGTGTTACACCGTCTGAGGTGTCATCTTTCTGGCGAGGCATTAAGCTGAGGCCCCATCTACCTTCTCAAGTGGATGTGAAAGCTCTCGTGGGCACTATTTTAAACAAGAGAGGTTTCGTTCTTCCCAGTGTTGTAGTCAGTATTTAACCTCAGCCAAACACAGATTATCCGGCCACTGCGCATTGGTGTGTGTGTGGGATCTTGCTGTGTACAAATTGGCTGCTCCGTTTTCTATCTTGCAGCAGTGATTACACTGCAATAGCACAGCATTGGCTTTGAGATGGCTGGCAGACATGAAAGATGCTATCTAAATGCAAATACAGTTTTTAAATTCAACATGGTCAACACCTGGGGCAGCACCGATTAATGGAAACAGCAGAGAAAGGTCCGCCACCAACGTCTTGGGGCAGCTTGGCATGGATGATAAATGCCAGCCTTTCCTGTAACACCCCCACTTCTATCTGCACTAGAGATCTCTGCAGAACAGTGCCCAGCATGATCAGCATGCGAGGAAATGGTTTTCTCTGGGTTTGAATGCCCATCGCGGGCTTTGGGCAGGGTGTTTAACGCCCTCCGCTGTGGTGAGATGGCGGTAGGTGGGACCCCTGCTGCTTTCCCATCTCTGCCTGTGGACAGGCTTCCCGCCCCGCTGCCGTTTCTGGCCCGCAGGCGAGCGATTAATGCCCACCTAAAAGCCTCGTCCCACCACCACTGGTGTCACCCGGCAGAGGGTGGGCCCTTGCCATGCAGAAGGCGAGAAAACAAACTCTTTTGGGCTTGCTTGCGGGTTTCCGGGGTGGGTGGCGGTGGGGGGGGGGGTTCTCATTCAAGGGCAGTGTGCCTGGGACGACAGACCTGACGTTGGGAGGCGGAAATCCACTCCATTCACTGGCTGCTGACCCCCCCCCCTTTCCTCTTTCCCCGGTGACCCGTACTCCATGACAACGACCTCTGTCTCCCACCATCACTCGCCTACGGCCTGGGTCCCTTGGTGATCCTGGGCCTTGGCTGGGCGGGTTACCGGCAGCCTTCCCGTTGATGCTGCCACACAGTGCCGACCTGCCAGCTTCTGACTGGCTGGCAGATCTTGGGGGGTGGGCAGGACACCAACCCCCCCCCCCCCCACACACACGCACAGTAGGCCCGCGGTTTGAGAGAATGCCTGCCATTGCCCTGATTAAGTGCCTGATTGGCACATTGTGATGGGCATTCCCAAAAAGAGTTGGTGCGGGGGCCCCTCCACCCTTCCAGCCAGATGGGCCGACCGTCTTCGCCTTCGATAAATACTCTCCGTTATATCCCTTCCTGGTTCGCCCTCCTCTCCTGATGGTACTGACTCTTGCTGGGAATCACGTGCACTTTACAGTGGGGTCATTGAACTAACTACCAACGAGTCAACAGTGACAGGAACAATCTGCCAAACACCTGACTAGACAAACCGGTGAATCATAAATATAAGCATCAGTAGAGCTGGATTTCCTGAATTTTTAGATTCATAGATTTGATTCCTAGATTCCCAACAGTGCAGAAGGAGGCCATTCGGCCCAGAGTTTGCACCGGCCCTCTGTAAGAGCACCCTACCTAGGCCCACCCCCCCTACCCTACCCCTGTAACCCCATTTAACCTGCACATCTTTGGACATTTGAGGGCAATTTTTAGGATGGCCAATCCACCTAACCTTGTTTTTTCTTTGGGTCGTGGGGGTGAAACCCACACAGACACTGGATGAATGTGCAAACTCCACACGGACAGTGACCTGGGGCCATGGTTGGAACCTGGTCCTCGGTGCCATGAGGCAGCAACACTAACCACTGCGCTATCATGCCGCCCCGCCAATCCACCTCACCTGCACATCTTCGGACTGTGGGCGGAAACCGGAGCACCCGGGGGAAACCCACGCACACACGGGGAGGATGTACTCCGCACACAATCACCCCAGGCTGGAATTTAACCCAGGTCCCTAGTGCTGTGAGGCAGCAGTGCTAACCACTGTGGCACCATGCCTCCCTGGGCTGGTCTGGGCAGGGGTCGTGACCTAGAGCTTGATGTGATCTTTCGTCCACCATATGTGGTTTTATCATGCTTCATCCTGTGCTGTATCTCAAGGTGCTCCATTTATCCTGCATCGCTGTCAAGGTCAGTGACTGGTATCAATGTAAATTCATTCACATTAAAGTGATTATTACAGGAAAGATAATGACACCAAGCCAATGGGGGAAGCTCTTGGTCACAGAGATGGGTATTAGGGCAGGTTAAAGGAGGAGGGAGAGAGGTGGAGAGGTTTAGGGAGCGAATTCCAGAGCTTGGGGTTCAGGCAGCGAAAGGCAAAGCCGCCAATGGTGGGGTGAAGGAAATGGAGGATGGCGAGGGATGACGAATTGTAGGAGTGCCGAGACTCTAGGGCTGTAGAGCTGGCGGAGGTTGTAGAGGTAATGAAGGAAAGGACCATGGAGGTTGAAGATGAGAATTTTGTGATTGTTATAAGTGATAACAAGCTAAGATGCAAACTAATAATTGTAGAAATTTACACCAACCTGTGTTGACTTTTAATGAGAGCATTCATGCTGAATTCCATATCCCCTGTAAATCCCTCCGCCCAACGTTTCAAAATATTGAGGCTTTCGTCACCTCATTAGGCAGTCTGTTCCAGATCCTGACTGTTCTGTGTTCCAGATCCTGACTGCTCTGTGTCCCAGATCCTGACTGCTCTGTGTTCCAGATCCTGACTGCTCTGTGTCCCAGATCCTGACTGCTCTGTGTCCCAGATCCTGACTGCTCTGAGTCCCAGATCCTGACTGCTCTGTGTCCCAGATCCTGACTGCTCTGTGTGTTCCAGATCCTGACTGCTCTGTGTTCCAGATCCTGATTGCTCTGTGTCCCAGATCCTGACTGCTCTTTGTTCCAGATCCTGACTGCTCTGTGTCCCAGATCCTGACTGCTCTGTGTCCCAGATCCTGACTGCTCTGTGTCCCAGATCCTGACTGCTCTTTGTTCCAGATCCTGACTGCTCTGTGTGTTCCAGATCCTAACTGCTCTGTGCTCCAGATCCTGACTGCTCTGTGGCCCAGATCCTGACTGCTCTGTGTGTTCCAGATCCTGACTGCTCTGTGTTCCAGATCCTGACTGCTCTTTGTTCCAGATACTGATTGCTCTGTGTCCCAGACCCTGACTGCTCTGTGTGTTCCAGATCCTGACTGCTCTGTGTTCCAGATCCTGACTGCTCTGTGCTCCAGATCCTGACTGCTCTGTGTCCCAGATCCTGACTACTCTGTGTCCCAGATCCTGACTGCTCTGTGCTCCAGATCCTGATTGCTCTGTGCTCCAGTTCCTGACTGCTCTGTGTCCCAGATCCTGACTGCTCTGTGTGTTCCAGATCCTGACTGCTCTGTGTTCCAGATCCTGATTGCTCTGTGCTCCAGTTCCTGACTGCTCTGTGTCCCAGATCCTGACTGCTCTGTGTGTTCCAGATCCTGACTGCTCTGTGTTCCAGATCCTGACTGCTCTGTGTTCCAGATCCTGACTGCTCTGTGTCCCAGATCCTGACTGCTCTGTGTTCCAGATCCTGACTGCTCTGTGTCCCAGATCCTGACTGCTCTGTGTGTTCCAGATCCTGACTGCTCTGTGTTCCAGATCCTGACTGCTCTGTGTCCCAGATCCTGACTGCTCTGTGTGTTCCAGATCCTGACTGCTCTGTGTTCCAGATCCTGACTGCTCTGTGTTCCAGATCCTAACTGCTTTGTGTGTTCCAGATCCTGACTGATCTGAATGAAAATACTTTTCCTCCTTTCGACTCCTCTTGACATTTTTCCAATGATTTTGGACCTCTGACTTGTCGTTATCGACTCGCTCGCCAGAGGGAATGTTTTGTCCACTTGGCTATCGTAACTGCTCATCGTTGTGAAAACCCTTACTCGGTCACCTCTTAACCCCAATAAATGCAAAAAAATACTGCGGGTGCTGGAAATCTGCAACAAAACAGAGAGTTGCGGAGAAAGTCAGCGTGTTTGGCAGCATCTGTGAAGAGAGAAACAGAGTTAATGGAGGATTTTCAGGGCCTCTTCGCCGGGGGTGCAAATCCCGTTGTGGCTGTCCACTCTCGCAGGAGGGCGATAATGGGGAGAGCTCAGAATGAGATCTTCATTACTCCCCCGCCAGCAATATAATCAGGTTCACGCCCAGCGAGGGTGTGAATCTGATTATCACCCATCTGAATCATTTAAATGTGCCCATACGTTCCCCGTGTCAGTCACGACTGCTCTCCGGCAGTCGAGGTGACCACACCGGCTGTGCAGAGGCCAGCGTAGCCCCCGGGTGGTCAGGGGCAAGGCCCTGGAACCCTGGCACGGTCAGATTGGCAGTTGTAGGTTGGCAGTGCCAGGGCCTCCAGGGAAGCCCATTGAAGGGGTTTCCCACTAGACCCCGCTGCCGGCGATGGTGGCGACGGCAGCTTTTACATCCATCCACACTGAGGTCGCCCTTTGGAAATGGTGGCCCGATACCTGTGCCGCCAAGCTTGCCGACCGTATGAGGCTCCGCCCCGCCAGAATGATGTCGCAACCGCTTTTGGGGGACAAATTGTCAGAAGATCTGGCTGCAGGCCGGGTTTCAGTCAGAACCTGGCACTTTGCCGTTTGGGGGGGGAAATTCCTCCCAGACAGTCGCGGGAAGGTTAACGGATGGTAGGGGAGTCACATTGGATTCAAAACATTAACACTGTTTCTCCACAGATGCTGCCACGCCTGCGGAGTTTCCGTTTCCGGCACTTTCTGTTTTTTTTATTTCAACTCTGAATCTCCTCTGAAAACAAACTCCCAACTTTTCCAATCCCCCCACAGAACTGAAATCCTTCATTGCGGGAACATGCTGGTAAAGCTCCTCCCGTCCCTCCCTGCAGCCTTTACATCTTCCCTGAAGTGTGGAGCCCAGAATGGTCCACAATACCCCAGCTGAGGCCTAACCAGAGATTGACCTGCCCTGGTTCCTTTAACAATGTGTCTGTGCAAAAAAACACCAAAGTCTCACTGTCCGGCAACGTTTTTACAAAATTGTGCCCTTTTACCGAAGGGACCGTCTGATTAATGTTATATTTTCGCACTTCTATTTCAGTGTGTCAGCCCTGATCTACAATTCTACACAGGAATCCTTTATCCTGGTCAAGCAGTTCCGTCCAGGTAAGCTCTGTATGGTGCTGTCGGGGGTGGGCGGGGAGTGGGTGTGGGTGATCGGGAGTGAGTGACGGACGTTTGGAATCCAAGCAGGACTCAGTGGAGTGACTGTGGAGGTACCTCATGTTATGGGGCAAGGCCAGAAAACACAGGTACATAGATTTCATAGAATTTACAGTGCGGAAGGAGGCCATTCGGCCCATCGAGTCTGCACCGGCTCTTGGAAAGAGCACCCTACCCAAGGTCCACACCTCCACCCTATCCCCATAACCCAGTAACCCCACCCAACACTAAGGGCAATTTAGCATGGCCAATCCACCTAACCTGCACGTCTTTGGACTGTGGGAGGAAACCGGAGCACCCGGAGGAAACCTACGCAGACACGGGGAGGATGTGCAGACTCCGCACAGACAGTGACCCAAGCCGGAATCGAACCTGGGACCCTGGAGCTGTGAAGCAATTGTGCTAACCACTGTGCTACCGTGCTACCGTACATGAGTATAAGCTCAAAATAAATGCGATGAGATGTATCCCAGTGGTTCTGTAAAGTAAGCCACCACCTTGATTTGATTTGATTTATTATCACATGTACCGAAATACAGTGAAAAGTATTTTTCTGTGGCCGAGGGAATGTACACAGTACGTAGACAGTAGACAAAAAAAATAGATAGTTAGTACATCGACAAATAGTAATTTGTTACAGCATGGAGCAAGGACAAAATAACTAAGCAAATACGACATAAGTAAGAGCAGTATAGGACGTCATTAATAGTGTCTTACAGGGAACAGATCAGTTTGAGGGGGAGTTGTTGAGGAGTCTTATAGCTGTGGGGAAGAAGCTGTTCCTGTGTTTGGATGTGCGAGTCTTCAGACTTCTGTATCTTCTGCCTGGTGGAAGGGTCTGGACGAAGGCAATGCCTGGGTGGGAGGGGTCTCTGACAATGCTGTTTGCCTTCGGAGGGCTCGTTGGTCTAGGGGTATGATTCTCGCTTTGAGTGTTTCGGTCTAGGGTGGCACAGTAGCACAGTGGTTAGCACTGTTGCTTCACAGCTCCAGGGTGCCAAGTTCGATTCCCAGCTTGGGTCACTGTCTGTGCGGAGTCTGCACGTTCTCACCGTGTCTGCGTGGGTTTCCTCCGGGTGCTCCAGTTTCCTCCCACAATCCAAAGATGTGCAGGTTAGGGGGATTGGCCGTGCTAAATTGCCCTTAGTGTCCAAAAAGGATAGATGGGGTTACTGGGTTAAGAGGATGGGGTGGAAGATTTGTGTGCTTGAGTGGGGTGCTCTTTCCAAGGGCTGGTGCAGACTCGATGGGCCGAATGGCCTCCTTCTGCACTGTAAATTCTATGATTCTTCCTGAGGCAGCGGGAGGTGTAGACAGAATCAATGTGGGGGTGACAAGCTTGTGTGATGTGTTGGGCTGAGTTCACCCCAATCTGCAGTTTCTTGCGATCTTGGGCCGAGCAGTTGCCATACCAGGCTGTGATGCAGCCGGATAGGATGCTTTCTCTGGAACATCTGTCAAAGTTTGTGAGATTCGATGCAGACATGGCTGTGGGCCAGGACAGCATCCACATAAACCAGGAGGTTAGTGAGAGCTGTTATCTGGGATATTTGTTTGCAGACAGGACCAGGTTTGGCTGTGACAGGTGAATATGCCACCAACATGGTCAGTGCCTCCGTTAATAACTACTTGGGAAAAGTATCAGAGGGAGAGCGGAGGGAGGTTGATTCCTCAGTTACTGTCAGGACAGAAAGGAGAACCAGAAGCCGTGGCTGAAGGATTATGTGGCTGGCAGCTTGGCTCAGTTGGTAGATGCAGGAAGGATGTTCCCGATGGTGAGGGTGTCCAGAATCAGGGACGTCATTCTCCGACCCCCCGCCGGGTTGGAGAATCGCCGGGGGCTGCCGTGAATCCCGCCCCCGCCGGTTGCCGAAGTCTCCGGTACCGGGTATTTGGCGGGGGCGGGAATCGGGCCGCGCCGGTTGGCGGGCCCCCCCGCTGGATTCTCCGGCCCGGATGGGCCGAAGTCCCGCCGATAAATTGCCTGTCCCGCCGGCGTGGATTCAACCACCTTTTGAACGGCGGGACAAGGCGGCGTGGGCGGGCTCCGGGGTCCTGGGAGGGGCGCGGGGCGATCTGGCCCCAGGGGGTGCCCCCACGGTGGCCTGGCCCGCGATCGGGGCCCACCGATCTGCGGGCGGGCCTGTGCCGTGGGGGCACTCTTTCCCTTCCGCCTCCGCCACGGCCCCCACCATGGCGGAGGCGGAAGAGACTCCCTCCACACCGACAGTCATCCGAGGCCAAAATTGAATCCGAGTCCCTGGCGTTGTGAGGCAGCAGTGTTAACCCGGGTCCCTGGCGCTGTGAGACAGCAGTGCTAACCCGGGTCCCTGGCACTGTGAGACAGCAGTGTTAACCCGGGTCCCTGGCGTTGTGAGGCAGCAGTGTTAACCCGGGCCCCTGACGCTGTGAGGCAGCAGAGCTACCCGGGTCCCTGGCACCGTGAGACAGCAGTGCTAACCCGGGTCCCTGGCACTGTGAGACAGCAGTGTTAATCCGGGTCCCTGGCACTGTGAGACAGCAGTGCTAACCCGGGTCCCTGGTTCTGTGAGACAGCAGTGTTAACCCGGGTCCCTGGCTCTGTGAGACAGCAGTGTTAACCCGGGTCCCTGGCGCTGTGGGGCAGCAGTGTTAACCCGGGTCCCTGACACTGTGAGACAGCAGTGTTAACCCGGGTCCCTGGCACTGTGAGGCAGCAGTGTTAACCCGGGTCCCTGGCGCTGTGAGGCAGCAGTGTTAACCCGGGTCCCTGGCGCTGTGAGACAGCAGTGCTAACCCGGGTCCCTGGCACTGTGAGACAGCAGTGTTAACCCGGGTCCCTGGCTCTGTTAGACAGCAGTGTTAATCCGGGTCCCTGGCACTGTGAGACAGCAGTGCTAACCCGGGTCCCTGGCGCTGTAAGACAGCAGTGTTAACCCGGGTCCCTGGCTCTGTGAGACAGCAGTGTTAACCCGGGTCCCTGGCGCTGTGGGGCAGCAGTGTTAACCCGGGTCCCTGGCACTGTGAGGCAGCAGTGTTAACCCGGGTCCCTGACGCTGTGAGGCAGCAGAGCTACCCGGGTCCCTGGCTCTGTGAGACAGCAGTGTTAACCCGGGTCCCTGGCGCTGTGGGGCAGCAGTGTTAACCCGGGTCCCTGGCGCTGTGGGGCAGCAGTGCTAACCCGGGTCCCTGGCACTGTGAGGCAGCAGTGTTAACCCGGGTCCCTGACGCTGTGAGGCAGCAGAGCTACCCGGGTCCCTGGCACTGTGAGACAGCAGTGTTAACCTGGGTCCCTGGCACTGTGGGGCAGCAGTGCTAATCCGGGTCCCTGGCACTGTGAGACAGCAGTGTTAACCCGGGTCCCTGGCTCTGTGAGACAGCAGAGCTACCCGGGTCCCTGGCTCTGTGAGACAGCAGTGTTAACCCGGGTCCCTGGCTCTGTGAGACAGCAGTGTTAACCCGGGTCCCTGGCGTTGTGAGGCAGCAGTGTTAACCCGGGTCCCTAGCTCTGTGAGACAGCAGTGTTAACCCGGGTCTCTGGCACTGTGAGGCAGCAGTGTTAACCCGGGCCCCTGGCACTGTGAGACAGCAGTGTTAACCCGGGTCTCTGGCACTGTGGGGCAGCAGTGCTAACCCGGGTCCCTGGCACTGTGAGACAGCCGTGTTAACCCGGGTCCCTGACGCTGTGAGGCAGCAGAGCTACCCGGGTCCCTGGCGCTGTGAGACAGCAGTGTTAACCTGGGTCCCTGGCACTGTGGGGCAGCAGTGCTAATCCGGGTCCCTGGCACTGTGAGACAGCAGTGTTAACCCGGGTCCCTGGCTCTGTGAGACAGCAGTGCTAACCCGGGTCCCTGGCGTTGTGAGGCAGCAGTGTTAACCCGGGCCCCTGGCACTGTGAGACAGCAGTGTTAACCCGGGTCCCTGGCACTGTGAGACAGCAGTGTTAACCCGGGTCCCTGGCTCTGTGAGACAGCAGTGTTTACTCGGGTCCCTGGCACTGTGAGACAGCAGTGTTAACCCGGGTCTCTGGCACTGTGAGGCAGCAGTGTTAACCCGGGCCCCTGGCACTGTGAGACAGCAGTGTTTACTCGGGTCCCTGGCACTGTGGGGCAGCAGTGTTAACCCGGGTCCCTGGCACTGTGAGACAGCAGTGTTAACCCGGGTCTCTGGCACTGTGAGGCAGCAGTGTTAACCCGGGCCCCTGGCACTGTGAGACAGCAGAGCTACCCGGGTCCCTGGCTCTGTGAGACAGCAGTGTTAACCCGGGTCCCTGGCGTTGTGAGGCAGCAGTGTTAACCCGGGCCCCTGACGCTGTGAGGCAGCAGAGCTACCCGGGTCCCTGGCACTGTGAGACAGCAGTGCTAACCCGGGTCCCTGGCACTGTGAGACAGCAGTGTTAATCCGGGTCCCTGGCACTGTGAGACAGCAGTGCTAACCCGGGTCCCTGGTTCTGTGAGACAGCAGTGTTAACCCGGGTCCCTGGCTCTGTGAGACAGCAGTGTTAACCCGGGTCCCTGGCGCTGTGGGGCAGCAGTGTTAACCCGGGTCCCTGGCACTGTGAGACAGCAGTGTTAACCCGGGTCCCTGGCACTGTGAGGCAGCAGTGTTAACCCGGGTCCCTGGCGCTGTGAGGCAGCAGTGTTAACCCGGGTCCCTGGCGCTGTGAGACAGCAGTGCTAACCCGGGTCCCTGGCACTGTGAGACAGCAGTGTTAACCCGGGTCCCTGGCACTGTGAGACAGCCGTGTTAACCCGGGTCCCTGGCTCTGTTAGACAGCAGTGTTAATCCGGGTCCCTGGCACTGTGAGACAGCAGTGCTAACCCGGGTCCCTGGTTCTGTGAGACAGCAGTGTTAACCCGGGTCCCTGGCTCTGTGAGACAGCAGTGTTAACCCGGGTCCCTGGCGCTGTGGGGTAGCAGTGTTAACCCGGGTCCCTGGCACTGTGAGACAGCAGTGTTAACCCGGGTCCCTGGCACTGTGAGGCAGCAGTGTTAACCCGGGTCCCTGACGCTGTGAGGCAGCAGAGCTACCCGGGTCCCTGGCTCTGTGAGACAGCAGTGTTAACCCGGGTCCCTGGCGCTGTGGGGCAGCAGTGCTAACCCGGGTCCCTGGCACTGTGAGGCAGCAGTGTTAACCCGGGTCCCTGACGCTGTGAGGCAGCAGAGCTACCCGGGTCCCTGGCTCTGTGAGACAGCAGTGTTAATCCGGGTCCCTGGCGCTGTGGGGCAGCAGTGTTAACCCGGGTCCCTGGCGCTGTGGGGCAGCAGTGCTAACCCGGGTCCCTGGCACTGTGAGGCAGCAGTGTTAACCCGGGTCCCTGACGCTGTGAGGCAGCAGAGCTACCCGGGTCCCTGGCTCTGTCAGACAGCAGTGTTAACCCGGGTCCCTGGCACTGTGGGGCAGCAGTGCTAATCCGGGTCCCTGGCACTGTGAGACAGCAGTGTTAACCCGGGTCCCTGGCTCTGTGAGACAGCAGTGTTAATCCGGGTCCCTGGCGCTGTGGGGCAGCAGTGTTAACCCGGGTCCCTGGCGCTGTGGGGCAGCAGTGCTAACCGCTGTGCCACCGTGCCATGCCGTTCCGGCTTGGTGAATGTAATCTAGTCGAACTCTGCTGCAGCATTGCATAAGTATCGCACTTGACATGAAATGAAAATGAATGAAATGAAAATGAAAATCGCTTATTGTCACAACTCGGGTTCAAATGAAGTTACTGTGAAAAGCCCCTAGTCGCCACATTCCGGCGCCTGTTCGCCTTCCCAAAGAGACATTAAACTGATGATCTATCTCGCTGTTGTGTCGTTTCAAGTCGACATAGGGATCTCGTGGCAGGTCGAGGAGAATAGGGGGCGCGATTCTCCGAAATGGAGACAGAGTGTTTGCGCCGTCGTGAAGGCCGTCGCTTTCCACGACGGCGGGTAACGGGCGCCGGCACTACCGATTGCGGGGGCCAGCACCATTCACAATCCAGGTGGGATGCTCTGCCCGCCCCAGCCAGGTGTCCCGCTGGTGGGAATTGGTGCAAGGATTGGGGAGCCTGGACCTGGCGGCTTGCAGTCTGAGGGGTGGCAAGGCGGTAAGTCCATCAATTGACCCCGAGGAGGGGGCCTTCCTCGGATGTGGGGATCGGGGGGGGGGCTTGTGCTGGGCTGGAGGGGTTTAGGTCAGGGGTCCTCCCTGTGATGGGGCTCCTCTCTCCCTTTAAACCTATTAAAAAGTCACTCAGTGTGTAAAAGTTTCCACTCTTTTCTGCTGGCGGGAGACTCCAGAACATGAGAATCCAGCCGTCATCTTTCAAATAAGATGTTAAATGGAGGACCGGACTGCTCCACATAGCGATTCCGCAGCCACTACCTTGAAGAAAAGCAGGAGAATTATCTCTGGTGTCCCAGCAAATATTTATCTTTCAGTCAGCATTGCTGGAGGAGGAGGCAGTGGCATATTGCTGTTCTCACTGGACAATCCAGAAGACCCGGGGTGAGGCTCTGGCGACCAGAGTTCGATTCCCACCAGGGCAGATGGTGAAATTTGACTTCAATAAAAATCTGGGGCGAGATTCTCCGACCCCCCGCCGCGTCGGAGAATCGCCGGGGGCTGGCGTGAATCCCACCCCCGCCGGTTGCCGAATTCTCCGGCACCGGACATTCGGCGGGGGTGGGAATCGCACCGCGCCGGTTGGCGGGCCCCCCCCGCAATTCTCCGGCCCAGATGGGCCGAAGTCCAGCCGCTAAAATGCCTGTCCCGCCGGCGCAAATTAAACCACCTACCTTACCGGCGGGACAAGGCGGCGCGGGCGGGCTCCGGGGTCCTGGGGGGGGGCGCGGGTGATATGGCCCCCGGGGGGTGCCACCACGGTGGCCTGGCCCGCGATCGGGGCCCACCGATCCGCGGGCGGGCCTGTGCCGTGGGGGCACTCTTTCCCTTCCGTCTTCGCCACGGTCTCCACCATGTCGGAGGCGGAAGAGACTCTCTCCACTGCGCATGCGCGGGGATGCCGTGAGTGGCCGCTGACGCTCCCGCACATGCGCCGCCCGGAGATGTCATTTCCGCGCCAGCTGGCGGGGCACCAAAGGCCTTTCCCGCCAGCTGGCGGGGCGGAATTCATCCGGCGCCAGCCTAGCACCTTAAGGTTGGGGCTCGGCCCCCAAAGATGCGGAGCATTCCGCACCTTTGGGGCAGCGCGATGCCCAACTGATTTGCGCCGTTTTGGGCGCCAGTCGGCGGACATCGCGCCGATACCGGAGAACAGGTGTCAGGCGCAGTCAGCACCCGTGGACACGTAACCCAACAAACAGGGACTGCGTTCAGGGGCAATCCACGTGTGGAGGGGGGGGCAGGTATCGACAGGAGAAGGAACAACCAGTGGTGCGTTTGAGGGAAAGTTAGCTTTCCCTGAGATAGAAAGAAATGTAAGGTTATGTTAGCACTGCTGCTTCAGTGCTCCAGGGTCCCGGGTTCAATTCCCGGCTTGGGTCACTGTCTGTGCGGAGTCTGCACGTTCTCCCCGTGTCTGCGTGGGTTTCCTCCGGGTGCTCCGGTTTCCTCCCACAGTCCAAAGGTAGACATAGACATAGAATTTACAGTGCAGAAGGAAGCCATTCGGCCCATCGAGTCCGCACCGGAAAGACTAACCCACCTAAGCCCACACTTCCACCCTATCCCCACAACCCAGTCACCCCACCGAACCTTTTGGACACTAAGGGCAATTTATCATGGTCAATCCACCTAACCTGCACATCTTTGGACTGTGGGAGGAAACCGGAGCACCCGGAGGAAACCCACGCAGACACGGTGAGAACGTGCAGACTCCGCACAGACAGTGACCCAAGCCGGGAATCGAACCTGGGACCCTGAAACTGTGCTACCGTGCTGCAGTTGTGCAGGTTAGGTGGATTGGCCATGATCAATTGCCCCTCAGTGTCCAAAGATGTGAATGTTCGGTGGGGGAGTGGGCCTAGATAGGGGGCCTTTCAGTTGGTGCAGACTCGATGGGCAGAATGACCTCCTTCTGCACTGTAGGGATTCTATGATCTATGATAGGTTGAGATGAAGAGGGGTGGGTGGAAGTTTTTGCACAGGCCTGGACTAGTTGGGCCGAATGGCCTGTTTATGTGCTTTAAATTCAGTGAAATCAACAGATTTTACCACACTTCGAACCAGGTCGGTGTGGATGTCTGAAGGAAAGCCTCGCGGGTCAAAAGATTTGATAGAAATGTTCAAAATGAATGAAGGGTTTCAGGAGACTAAATGAGGAGGAACTGTTTCTCAGAGGGTTGGTGACCAGAGGACACAGATTCAGGGGGATTGGCAGAAGGACGAGAGGAGACATGTGAACACATTGTTGTACTCACTGAGTTAGGATGGATTGGAAGGCGCTGCCTGAAAGGGCCCTGCAAGCAGATTCAGCAGGAACCTCCGAAGGGGAATGAATAAATGGGGAAAAGAAACTCTCGAGTTACAGGGAAAGAGCGATAGGAATTAGATAGCTCTTTCAAAGCGACACAAGGAGCAGAATGGTCTCCTGGTGCTGTATGATACTAACCCTGAGGTGATGTGTGTCTCTTTAATAAATTAAATGTTTTGATGAGATTACACTCAACAAGGTGAATTTGAACAATGAGATGAAGGCCGGGGGTAGATAATATACAAGTTTTTCTCCCCACAGGACAGTGCACCTGGGCAAAGCACACACACCACTGCCGGGTTCGATTCCCGGCTTGGCTCACTGTCTGTGGGGAGTCTGCACGTTCTCCCCGTGTCTGCATGGGTTTCCTCCGGGCGCTCCGGTTTCCTCCCACAGGTCCCGAAAGACTTGTGTTTGTTAGACGAATTGAACATTCTGAATTCTCCCTCCGTGTATCCGAACAGGCGCCGGAGTGTGGCGACTGGGGGCTGTTCACAGTAACTTCATTGCAGCGTTAATGTCAGCCTACTTGTGACACTAATAAAGATGATTATTATTCTTATTTTGGTTCATTCTCAGACAGGACCAGTAGGTAGTGGAGATGTGACAATCTATGATAGGACTGGATAAAATAGAGCGAATGGCTTCTTTGATTTCCTTATGAAAGAAAAACATTTGCTGTTTTTGAACATGCTGGGACGGGTCTGGCTGCTCCTGGGGGGAGAGGAACGCAGCGTGCACTATTTAATATTTTTACATTCATCAGTACCGTGTAGCTCTTGCTTCTGTTGTCCTGTGTCTCATTCTTTATCCAGCTATCTGAAAAGCTTTTCTTGGCAAAGCATTTAATTGAAATGCATTCAAGTGCCTGATTTCATTTCCAACCAAACCCTTCTTTATTTTGGGTTAGCCTTTGCCTCACTATTATGTGTAAACTAGTTTAGTTAAACATACACTGGGTAAGTTGCCTTTGATCACTGAAGCATTGCTGTAGCCTGCACTGGCCTGTGGCTAATCTCTGGATTGATCTAATAGCATGTGGAGGCTGGAGTCAGTCTGTTATTTTCTATTTCGAACCAGTTCGAGCCTATTGATATTGTCCTGACAGCCCGCGCGCGGGAGCCTGCAGGAATAATGTCGGGCTTCTGAGCCTTCCTCCATTGAAAAGGGGATGGGTTGGATTAGCAGGGGTCGTTCTTTTTGGAACAGACTGTGAGGGGAGGTCTGATTGAAGTGCCCAAAATTGTGAGGGTTTTAGGTAGAGTGGATCGGAAGGCTTTATTCTCCTTGGCTAAGGGGTTCATAACCAGGGGACAGAGGAGGTCTCGAGGGGGGAAGCATTCCATCCAGAAGTGGCGGGCGTCTCGCACTCGCTGTCTGACAGAGAAGCAGAAACCTTCACCACATTTCAAAGTACTTGGATGCGCAACTGAAATGCGGTCGCCGATGGACCAAGAGCTGGAATGTGGGGTTAGGCTGGAGGTTCCTTGTCGACTGGTGAGGACACAATGGGCTGACAGGCTTCCTTTGCTGTCAATTCCCTTGATCCTACAATTCTCCTGCTTAATGGGAAGATACACATCACCCGGTGTAGTTCTGCGCCGAAGACCAGCTTTGATTTCTGGTTAGGATATCCATTTTTGAAAAATAAATTTAGGGTACCCAATTCATTTTTTCCAATTAAGGGGCAATTTAGCGCGGCCAATCCACCTGTCCCGCACATCTTTGGGTTGTGAGGGCGAGACCCACGCAGACACGGGGAGAATGTGCAAACTCCACACGGACAGTGTCCCAGAGCCGGGATTCGAACCCGGGTCCTCAGCACCGTGAGGCAGCAGTGCTGACCACTGTGCTGCCCTAGGATATCCATTTTGATAGCTGGGTCCTATTTTGCAAATTCCTCTGTGGCCTGGCCCCACCTTACCCTCTACATCACCTTGCAGCCCTACATCCCAAACATTTCCATCCTCAAATTTCAGGATCTTCCAAAGCTCCTTACAGGCAATTAAATACTTTTAAAATGTTGTCTTAAACTGTTGTAAAGTGTGAAAACACAGCACACAGCACAGGATTGAGACAATGACCAGAGAGACTGCTTTTAACGATACTGTTATGTGGAGATGCTGGCGTTGGACTGGGGTGAGCAAAGTAAGAAGTCTTACAACACCAGTTTAAAGTCCAGTTGGACTTTAACGATGCTGGTCAGCATGAATATCACATTTCTGAGCATTTCCGACTGTGTTTTGAATAATGCCTTGGAATCTCTTGCTTCTACACTGGGAGAGCAGGCCATGTCTTGTTTGAGGCGCGATGCCTGTCTGATTTGCGCCGTTTTGGGCGCCAGTCGGCGGACATCGCGCCGTTTCTGGAGAATTTCGCCCCGGGTTCCCTACCGCTAAGACCGCATGTCACCTGCGCCATCGGCAGCGGTGAACCGCGGAGAACAGAGGGTCAGGCCCACTAGTGATACGCCAATGGTGCTTAAGCGCCGCGCGCCGTGCGATGCACCTACGCCATTTCCGGGGTGTCGGACGATCACGATTCGGCGCCAAACTCAGTGGCCCTGCAGCTTTCCTCTTTCTGGACGGTTACAAGTGAACCTACCTGCTCCAAAGTGGCACTGGTCATTCCTGGGAGCAGGCTTCTCATCCTGCTTCTGAGCTGCACAAAGGAAATGGCTCATTAGAATGGGAAGCAAAGATTAAAGGGTTAAAGGGAAAGGGCACAAACCACATGCTGTGTCCTCACGCTCTGAAGAATTCGAATCAGTACAAATGTGAACCTGTGAGTAATCCTCTTCAGCATAAGTGTCGGGCACTCGATATAAAATCCAACTAGTATCCTCGAATGGTACCTGGATTGGGAAACTTCAGTAATGAGGAGAGAAGCTGGGATTGCTCTTCTTATAGCAAGATTAAAGGGAGGAGTATTATCAGGTGTTCAAACTGATGAGGGTCTTTGACATAATAATAATAATAATAATCTTTATTAGTGTCACAAGTAGACTTACATTAACACTGCAATGAAGTTACTGTGAAAAGCCCCTAGTCGCCACATTCCGGCACCTGTTCGGGTACACAGAGGGAGAATTCAGAATGTCCAATTCACCTAACAGCACGTCTTTCGGGACTTGTGGGAGGAAACCGGAGCACCCGGAGGAAACCCACGCAGACACGGGGAGAACGTGCAGACTCCGCACAGACAGTGACCCAAGCCGGGAATCGAACCCGGGGACCCTGGAGCTCGGAAGTAACAGTGCTAACCACTGTGCTACCCACAGGGAGAAACTGTTTCCTCTGGCAGGAGGATAAGATTTAAGATACTTGGCGAAAGTAGCAGTGCGAGATGCGGTCAATCTTTTTACACGCTGAACTGCATTCTGGAGCACGTTGGCTGAAAGGACGGTGGGAGCAGATTCAATAGTAACTTCCAAATAGAAATTGAATCAACTTGAAAAGGAAACATCTGAGGAGCTCTCTATGGGGGAGGGGGGGAATAACTGGGTACCTCTCACTGGTGGACAGGGTGGGCTCCCTCAGTGCTATTAGATTCTGTAGTAAAATGTCACTGAGTGTTTCGGTTCTTTATTTGCAGCTGTCTACATGTGTGAGTGTGCACGAAAAGGAATTTTACCAGACCTCGAGTCAACTGGAGACGACACTCCCGAGGCACGGGTACCAATCGAGCTCTTGCCTACTTCCGCTGGTGTGACGTACGAGCTTTGTGCCGGAATTGTTGACAAGCCGGGGCTTTCACTGAAGGAAATAGCCAAGGAAGAGATTCTGGAGGAATGTGGCTACAATGTGCCAGTGGAAAGCTTGCAGAAGATTACCTCATACAGGTGAGTGCATTCAGAAGGTAACGGGTGGGGTTACTGTCTCTCGTTGTGGAGCTTATCACCTGTGCAGGGATTTTCTGTTTCTGCTCTGTCACAAACATCAAGTAGGTGGGAAGAGAGAAGGAGGAACCCCTGCTCAGCTGGATAACTTAGTGAATCCTGACCTGGGAGAACTTCATAGGATAGCGACCGATCTTTACCCGCTACGGTAGCACAGTTACTTCACAGCTCCAGGGTCCCAGGATCGATTCCCGGCTTGTGTCTGTCTGTGCGGAGTCTGCACATTCTCCCCGTGTCTGCGTGGGTTTCCTCCCACAAATCTCGAAAGACGTGCTGTTAGGTAATTTGGACATTCTGAATTCTCCCTCTGTGTACCCGAACAGGCTCCGGAATGTGGAGACTAGGGGCTCTTCACAGTAATTTAATTGCAATGTTAATGTGAGCCTACTTGTAACAATGAAGATTGTTAAGATTAAGATATATATATGCTGTACCTGTCCTGGGAGTGTTTGATGGGGACAGTGCAGAGGGAGCTTTACTCTGTATCTAACCCCGTGCTGTACCTGTCCTGGGAGTGGTTGGTGGGGACAGTGCAGAGGGAGCTTTACTCTGTATCTAACCCCGTGCTGTACCTGTCCTGGGAGTGTTTGATGGGGCAGTATAGAGGGAGCTTCAATCTGTATCTAACCCCATACTGTACCTGTCCTGGGAGTGTTTGATGGGGACAGTATAGAGGGAACTTTACTCTGTATCTAACCCCGTGCTGTACCTGTCCTGGGAGTGTTTGATGGGGACTGTGTAGAGGGAGCTTTACTCTGTATCTAACCCCGTGCTGTACCTGTCCTGGGAGTGTTTGATGGGGACAGTGTAGAGGGAGCTTTACTCTGATTCTAACCCCGTGCTGTACCTGTCCTGGGAGTGTTTGATGGGGACAGCGTAGAGGGAGTTTTACTCTGTATCTAACCCCATGCTGTACCTGTCCTGGGAGTGTTTGATGAGGACAGTGTAGAGGGAGCTTTACTCTGTATCTAACCCCGTGCTGTGCCTGTCCTGGGAGTGTTTGATGAGGACAGTGTAGAGGGAGCTTCAGTCTGTATCTAACCCCGTGCTATACCTGTCCTGGGAGAGTTTGATGGGGACAGTGTAGAGGGAGCTTTACTCTGTATCTAACCCCGTGCTGTACCTGTCCTGGGAGTGTTTGATGGGGACAGCGTAGCGGGAGTTTTACTCTGTATCTGACCCCGTGCTGTACCTGTCCTGGGAGTGTTTGATGGGGACAGTGTAGAGGGAGCTTTACTCTGTATCTAACCCTGTGCTGTACCTGTCCTGGGAGTGTTTGATGGGGACAGTGTAGAGGGAGCTTCAGTCTGTATCTAACTCCGTGCTATACCTGTCCTGGGAGAGTTTGATGGGGACAGTGTAGAGGGAGCTTTACTCTGTATCTAACCCCGTGCTGTACCTGTCCTGGGAGTGTTTGATGGGGACAGCGTAGAGGGAGTTTTACTCTGTATCTGACCCCGTGCTGTACCTGTCCTGGGAGTGTTTGATGGGGACAGTGTAGAGGGAGCTTTACTCTGTATCTAACCCTGTGCTGTACCTGTCCTGGGAGTGTTTGATGGGGACAGTGTAGAGGGAGCTTTACTCTATATCTAACCCGGTGCTGTACCTGTCCTGGGAGTGTTTGATGGGGACAGCGTAGAGGGAGTTTTACTCTGTATTTAACCGCGTGCTGTACCTGTCCCGGGAGTGTTTGATGGGGACAGTGTAGAGGGAGTTTTACTCTGTATCTAACCCCGTGCTGAACCTGCAGCAGTCTTGGCAGAGATAGGGAGATAACAGTATTTTCTATCAGCTGTAGCGATAGCTCTGGACAGTTTTTGAACATTTTTCAGCTTTTAGTTTCCTGATTGAGTCTGGGCAAGGAGGCGCCTGCTCCTGTGTGCCATTCAGTGGTCACTGTCTCAGTTTAGTTTTGGAATGAATATGTTTCACCTTTTATCAGCTTTTTAAATTCCTTATAAAGTCACCTCTGTATGAACTGTTGCAGAGAGTAACAAACAGCGGTATAGATAGATAAGGAGCTCTATCTGTTTTCCCAGTCTGAGATAGCTAACTTTCTATTTGTGACCTGTCAGCACTGACTCCTTTTTAAGTTACTGACTGCAGTGAGTGTGCAGCAGACCCGATGGGCCGAATGGCCTATTTCTGCTCCCATGTCTTCTGGTCTATTCACCCTCTTTCCTCCTCAGCCTCTATGCCCCTCTTCTCTGCTGAAGGTTCTGAGCCGTCTGACGTTCTGGGGTCGCACTGTCGCCCTCTTGCTCACCCCGCACAGACGATCACCCTTTACACAGGCCAATGAACAGTCAAATTGAAACTCTGTCTCCCTGGGGTGGGGGGCATATCACACATTACCCTCCACTGATACCCACACACACTGTGGAGCAGGGATCATTAAACACTGGTCAGGAGCAGACAGCCCAGCTGATGTTTTCCTCTCTCTAGTCCTGGGCTACTAATTCCAATTGGACCTCCCTCCGACCCTCACCAAACTGCTCTGTAACCTGCGACCAGCAACCTCAACACAGAGAAGGGATGAAACCTGAATGATATTCATCCCAGGCAGAGTGGTCCATTGTCAAATGAGAAAGACAGGGATGGGAAACCGAGAGGAAAAATGCTCATTTATAGGAGAAGCATTTTATATATTTATGTTAACTGTAAGTGCCGGCTGGATACAGAGAGTGCCGATGGATTTCAGTGAGTACTGGACAGATACAGAGAGAGCCAGTGGGTTACAGTGAGTACTGGACAGATACAGAGAGAGCCAGTGGGTTACAGTGAGTACTGGACAGATACAGAGAGAGCCAGTGGGTTACAGTGAGTACTGGACAGATACAGAGAGAGCCAGTAGGTTACAGTGAGTACTGGACAGATACAGAGAGAGCCAGTGGGTTACAGTGAGTACTGGACAGATACAGAGAGAGCCATTGGGTTACAGTGAGTACTGGACAGATACAGAGAGCCAGTGGGTTACAGTGAGTACTGGACAGATACAGAGAGAGCCAGTGGGTTACAGTGAGTACTGGGCAGATACAGAGAGAGCCAGTGGGTTACAGTGAGTACTGGACAGATACAGAGAGAGCCAGTGGGTTACAGTGAGTACTGGACAGATACAGAGAGTGCCGATGGATTTCAGTGAGTACTGGACAGATACAGAGAGAGCCAGTGGGTTACAGTGAGTACTGGACAGATACAGAGAGAGCCAGTGGACTACAGTGAGTACTGGACAGATACAGTGAGAGCCAGTGGGTTACAGTGAGTACTGGACAGATACAGAGAGAGCCAGTGGGTTACAGTGAGTACTGGACAGATACAGAGAGAGCCAGTGGGCTACAGTGAGTACTGGATAGATACAGAGAGAGCCAGTGGGCTACAGTGAGTACTGGACAGATACAGTGAGAGCCAGTGGGTTACAGTGAGTACTGGACATATACAGAGAGAGCCAGTGGGTTACAGTGAGTACTGGACAGATACAGAGAGAGAGCCATTGGGTTACAGTGAGTACTGGACAGATACAGAGAGAGCCAGTGGGTTACAGTGAGTACTGGATAGATACAGAGAGAGCCAGTGGGTTACAGTGAGTACTGGACAGATACAGAGAGAGCCAGTAGGTTACAGTGAGTACTGGACAGATACAGAGAGAGCCAGTGGGTTACAGTGAGTACTGGACAGATACAGAGAGAGCCATTGGGTTACAGTGAGTACTGGACAGATACAGAGAGCCAGTGGGTTACAGTGAGTACTGGACAGATACAGAGAGAGCCAGTGGGTTACAGTGAGTACTGGACAGATACAGAGAGAGCCAGTGGGTTACAGTGAGTACTGGACAGATACAGAGAGAGCCAGTGGGTTACAGTGAGTACTGGACAGATACAGAGAGAGCCAGTGGGTTACAGTGAGTACTGGACAGATACAGAGAGAACCAGTGGGTTACAGTGAGCACCGGACAGGTACAGAGAGAGCCAGTGGGTTACAGTGAGTACTGAATGGATACAGTGAGAGCCAGTGGGTTACAGTGAGTACTGAATGGATACAGTGGGAGCCAGTGGGTTACAGTGGGTACTGAATGGATACAGTGGGTACTGAATGGAATCAGTGGGAGCCAGTGGGCTACAGTGATCACTGAATGGATACAGTTAGTATTGAATGGATACAGTGGGTACTGAATGGATACAGTGGGTACTGAATGGATACAGTGGGCTACAGTGAGTACTGAATGGATACAGTGAGTATTGAATGGATACAGTGGGTACTGAATGGATACAGTGGGAGCCAGTGGGCTACAGTGATCACTGAATGGATACAGTGGGTACTGAATGGATACAGTGGGCTACAGTGAGTATTGAATGGATACAGTGGGTACTGAATGGATACAGTGGGCTACAGTGAGTACTGAATGGATACAGTGAGTTGAATGGATACAGTGGGTACTGAATGGATATAGTGGGTACTGAATAGATACAGTGGGTACTGAATGGATACAGTGGGAGCCAGTGGGCTACAGTGATCACTGAATGGATACAGTGGGTACTGAATGGATACAGTGGGCTACAGTGAGTATTGAATGGATACAGTGGGTACTGAATGGATACAGTGGGCTACAGTGAGTATTGAATGGATACAGTGAGTATTGAATGGATACAGTGGGTACTGAATGGATACAGTGGGTACTGAATGGATACAGTGGGTACTGAATGGATACAGTGGGCTACAGTGAGTATTGAATGGATACAGTGGGTACTGAATGGATACAGTGGGTACTGAATGGATACAGTGGGTACTGAATGGATACAGTGGGTACTGAATGGATACAGTGGGAGCGGGAGGGTATGAGCTGGCACACATAGCATTCAGTGCTTGCAGAATGTGTGCACCCAAGTTGTTGTGCCTGAATTATTTTCTATCAGGAATTTCAATAGTTATGACAACATTTCTGGAGCTGAGTTACGGTGTGGAGACATCTGGAAACCGTGACACTGACTGAAAGCAACTTACTGCCTTTGCCCTTGTTGCCATGGTCATGACTGTCGGGACTGTTTTAATTGGTTGGTGTGGGTTTCGTGCCCATTGGAAGAGGCCTGGTTGCTAAGGGACTGTTTATTGTTTAGTACGGGTTCTTTGTTAGTGTGTAGGTGAAGGGCAGACAGCTGTTACTGTCTAAACATTCAGAGCATTCAACCTTACCCAGAGAACAAATGCAAGGGGTTCTGTAAAAACAATCTCTCCTCGGTATAAGGTGTCCACACCTGATCTTCCAGTAACTCTTCCCGGGGAATCCGCTGCTTGTTACTCTCTACTTCCAGCTGGGCCGAGAATTGGGTGAATTCTAACCTATTTGGGAATGTGGCAACGTGAATGGAACCCGGTGCACCATGGCTCGAGTTGAGAGAATTCTCCAAGACCCTCCGACCTTGTTCAGAGAGAATCAAAATCTACTGTGAACACACTAAATACAGGGCTTTTTAACCTCCGAATGGAAATCCCAGCTGAAGAGCCAAGGTTTATTGTAGGAACATCAGTCCATATTCGTTGACATCTTCGCTGATGTGCATCATAATCCCACTTACCCGACTTGGTTCTGTAACCTTCAATAGCATTGCTCTGCAAAACCTAGCTACCTCAGTTTTGAAATGTTTAATTGTCCCTCAGCTTCAATAACGGTTTTCTGCCAAGAGTTCCAGAGCCCATTGATGTGAAGAATTCCCTCTTGGCAAGGACCCTGCAGAGTTAGACTCTTATTTCTGGGCTCCACCATATCAGGCCACACCATAAAAGAGAAGATGGGCAAAGGCTTGATTTTTAAAGTGTGGTGGTTCAGGGTGGAGGGTCAGAATATGGAATGTGGGAATGCTCCGGAAAGGGGGAGAATGAGGTCTTCTGTATGAATTGGAGAGACAGCACACGCCCACTTGTTCCTTCCCAAAACACTTTCAATGTATGGCATTTCCACATTGTTTTTTCATTTTCCCAATTAAGGGGCAATTTAGCGTGGCCCAATCCACCCACCCTGCACATCTTTTGGGTTGTGGGGTGAAACCCACGCAGACCCGGGGAGAATGTGCAAACTCCACACCGACAGTGACCCAGAGCCGGGATCGAACCCGGGACCTCGGTGCCATGAGGCAGCAGTGCTAACCACTGCGCCACCGTGCCACCCTCCATTTCCACGCTTTTAACCGTCCCGCAAATCACTTCATTCTGGGGCAGCATGGTGGCGCAGTGGTTAGCACTGCAGTCTCACGGTGCCGAGGTCCCAGGTTCGATCCCGGCTCTGGGTCACTGTCCGTGTGGAGTTTGCACATTCTCCCCGTGTCTGCGTGGGTTTCGCCCCTCCCCCCAACCCAAAAGATGTGCAGGGTAGGTGGATTGGCCACACTAAATTGCCCCTTAATTGGAAAAAACGAATTGGGTACTCTAAATTTTTTATTTTTTTAAATCACTTAATTCTTGATTTTGTACCTTAGCTTCAAAACAAATCACCTGCCCTAAAGTGGAGAGATACTAGCCAGGGTTCCTGCATGAGCTCACTGTCCTTTAACTCCATTTGCTGCAACCATGGGTGTTGGACATGGACAATATTATAATAATAATCGCTTATTGTCACCATCAGGCTTCAATGAAGTTACTGTGAAAAGCCCCTCGGGGTTGGTTTTGACACCCACTACATAGGGACGGGCAATAAATGCTCGTGTTGCCAGCAATGCTCTCCTCCTGAGATTGGACTTTTGAAAACCCCTCTGAATGTAAAAAATAATCATTTATATAGAAAGAACCCGTTATGACTTTGGGACATCTTAGAGTTCGTCACAACTAATGACGTACCTTTTGACGTGCAGTCACTGTTGTGAAGTTGGAAATGTAGCAACGAATCTACTCACAGCAAGATCGTACAAACAGCAATGTGATAAAGACAAGTTCATCTGTTTTGGGTGTTGGAAGGAATTCCCTTGCTCCTCTTTGACATAGTGGCTATGAAGCACTCTTGACTGACAGATCGATTTCTCCTGTTGGAGACGGTCGTTGCCTGGTACTTGTGTGGCATAATCACCACTTGTCACTTATCAGCCCATGCATGAATATTGTCCAGGTCTTGCTGCATATGGACGTGGGCTGCCTCAGTATCTGAGGAGTCGTGAATCGTGCTGAGCAATGTGTAATCATCAGTGAACGTTCCTCACTTCTGACCTTGTGTTGGAAGGAGTGTCATTGATGCACCAGCTGAAGGTGGTTGGGCCGAGGACACTATGTCCCCTTGTGCTCTTCCGAGCTCATGTTTTCCATAAGATCCATTTTTGCTCCTTCGACTCTACTCTGACCACTGTTGACCGCCCCACCCCCTTGCTGACACCCCATGTTAGCTGATGTTGTGAATGGCACCTTCTGCTCATGAACTGCCCATTCCCCTTCAAATCGCTCACAATCAGGACTTAGCACAAAAAAACACACACTTGGCCTCTCTGTCCTCGCCCTTATGGGGAGGCAGTGGTGTAGTGATACTGTCACTGGATTAGTAATCCAGAGATTCAATGCTCTGGGGAGCCAGGTTCGAGTCCCGCCATGGCAGATGGAGAAATTTGAGTTCAATCTGGAATGAAAAGTCTTGTGATGACTATGAATCCAATGTTGATTGTTGTAAAACCTCATCTGGTTCACTCAAGCGCTTTAGTGAAGGAAATCCCAAGTAAGAATAAAAGAAAAGTACTGCCTGATCTCCACGTCTCTTTCCTCTCAAGTCCTTTAATGTGTTTCTGCCTCCCTAATCCATGGTTATCTGTGTCGCAGCTGTTTGAATTCCTCCAACCAGGTTTCCGCCCTGCCACAGTGCTGAAAATCTCCCTATCAAAGTCACAATTGACATACTATCTGACGGTGACCATGGCAACCTAAGCTCATCAGTCCTCTTGACCTGTCTGCTGCCTTTGACCTGGTTGACCACGCCATTCTCCTCTGTCATTCAGCTAGCTAGGACCTCCTTCGGCTGGGTGCATTCTTGTCAATCCAGCCATAGTCAGAGAGTCACCCGCAAGAGCTTCTCTTTTCACTCTCACACCGTTGCCCCCGTCTATCCTTCTCATCCACATGTCGCCCCTCAGTGACATCATCAAAATACATGTCAGATTCAACATACACGCTGACGACACCCCGATCTACTTCTCTATCACCTTGTTTGGTCCTCCTGATATGTCAGGCCGCTTGTCAGACATCCAGTGCTGGATGAGCAGGGATTTCTTCAAAGTATTGGGCAAGCAGGGTCCATTTTTTTCTGTTCCCGTTCAAAACTCTGTTCCTTAGCTGGTGCCTCCATCCATCTCCCTGTTAACTTCCTGAGGCTGACCCAGACTGTGCGCAGCCTCGGTGTCCTATCCGACTCCGAGCTGAGCTCCTGCCACATTCCTGCTCCATTCGCAAATCTGCCTACTTTCGTTCAGGGAACACCGCTCAATCCTGCCCTGCTTTAGCTCCCTTGCTGCTTTTTGCACCACTTGCGTCCATGCCTTTTGGTACACGCAGACCGAACTATTCCAATGCCCTCTTGACTGACCTCTCTCATCTTCCACTTTATATAAACTTGAGTCCAGCCACACACGCACCAAGTCCTGTTCATCTACCGCCTGTGCGCTCAGTTAACTACATCGGGTCACATTCCAGCAACACGTCAATGTTAAAATTCTGCTCCTTGTTTTCAAATCCCTCTATCGCCTTGCCCCTCCAACCTGACAACCCGCTGGAATATCTGCATTCCTCCAAATCTGGCCTTGTGTGTGTTCCTGGTTTTAGTTACTCTATCATTTGCACTCATGCCTTCAACTGCTTGGGTCCTAAGCCACAGAATTCCTTCCTTAAACCCCTTGTCTCTTAACTCTCTTTCTGTCTTTAAGATGGTTCTTTGAGCGGCACAGTAGCACAGTGGTTAGCACTGTTGCTTCACAGCGCCAGGGTCCCAGGTTTGATTCCTGGCTTGGAGTCTGCACGTTCTCCCCGTGCCTGCGTGGGTTTCCTCCGGGTGCTCCGGTTTCCTCCCACAAGTCCCGAAAGACGTGCTGTTAGGCGAATTGGACATTCTGAATTCTCCCTCTGTGTACCCGAACAGGCGCCAGAATGTGGCGACTAGGGGCTGTTCACAGTAACTTCATTGCAGTGTTAATGTAAGCCTACTTGTGACAATAAAGATTATATTATTATTATGAGCCTGTCTCTGATCTTTTCTCCTAATATCTATTTATGTGACTCTGTCTCCGATTTAGTTTGTTAACATTCCTGCAAAGCCCATTGGGATGTTTCGTTCGAGAGAAGAAGGTTAAGAGGTGACTTAATTGAGGCATACAAGATGATCAGAGGATTGGATAGGGTGGACAGTGAGAGCCTTTTTCCTCGGATGGTGATGTCCAGCACGAGGGGACATAGCTTTAAATTGAGGGGAGATAGATATAGGACAGATGTCAGAGGTAGGTTCTTTACTCAGAGAGTAGTAAGGGCGTGGAATGCCCTGCCTGCAACAGTAGTGGACTCGCCAACACTAAGGGCATTCAAATGGTCATTGGATAGACATATGGGCGATAAGGGAATAGTGCAGATGGGCTTTAGAGTGGTTTCACAGGTCGGCGCAACATCGAGGGCTGAAGGGCCTGTACTGCGCTGTAATGTTCTATGTTCACTATATTCGTTATACGATAAGTTGTTTAACTCAAGCTTCCTCTCCCTCATTAGGTTTTACTCACTCACTCTCTCACACTTTGTCCGTCTCTGTCTGTCACTCACTTGCTCTTTGTGTTTTCTGTGCTGTTCCCATTTGATCTCTGTCTAATTCTCTTTCTCTCTCTCTCCTCCTGCCTGTCTCCCCTCCCTGTCCCTCTTCCTCTGTCTGTCTGTCTCTCTCTCTCCAGCTCCCTCTAAAGGCGATATACAAATGCAAGTTGTTATTGTGGCTGATTGGGCTGCTGATTGTCTTACTCTGGAGAGCCTAGAGGTAGAACTGTCCCTCGAGGAGAGTGTGGAGAGCTGCCTGTCCCAGTCTGGATCAGGAACTGTGACTGGGGAGGGGGAGTAAACCAAGTGGCAGTGAAGGGTCATTAGGCAGTTGTTGCTCACTGATCTTTAGCCAGTTCTAATCCTCTCCTCTCTGCACCCCTGTGCAGCTTCGACAGACTCTGTGCTGACCGACTCTCGGCCCTTTTCGCACTCATTTTGTTCCAGTTTTTCAGGTGGTGCCACCTCGCTGAGCCTTGCACAGCTGGCCTGGCGCAAAGTGCAGTTTTTACAGTCACTGCTTTCTGTCGACAAGCAAGAACACGCCGGTGCAGTTAACCATCACAGCCTGTCAAGCTTCAGTGGAAACATTTTGAATAATTGAGGGAGAAAGGTGGCCAAGTTTCTCACAGTAAAGCATTCTGTTCCAGTTATTTCCCAGTCACACCTAGGCAATGGCGTAAACCTGACAGAAATAATCCCAGGGGGAAAACTAGATCTGGGTTTTGGGGGGAATTGGGGAATGCAGGGACACGCAGGAATGTTGGAGCAGGGAGCATCGTTCCATCTCTCAACCAAAGTGCAAACAGGTACAACGAGTTTCGGAGATCAGAGGGAGGGGGCTGGAGTGGGGGGAGTTGTGAATGCAGGATTGAAAGCAGAGGGTTATAATCCATCCCGAATACTCTGGAGTGAAGTGATAGTTTAAGGATCAGGTTTGCTGTTCCATTGAGAGGTGCAGTGGGATTGACTTCATGTAGCCCTCGCCGCCCTCGAACCTACATCTTCTTGTTTAGTTGCAGACTTTATCTGCTTACCGTGGTTTTTAACAATTCATTGTTTAGCTTAACATTAATTAAATGTCACAAGGTCACATGGTACCAGAGCAGCTCTCCATACTCATTTTATATATTCTAACTCATAGGGAAGAAATTATTATACAATAGGCTGTTCAACTCAAGCTTCCTCTCCCTCATTAGGTTTTACTCTCTCACCCTCTCACACTTTGTGGTAATCACCACTGTTGTATATATTAGATGTGTGGTAAGGCCCTTTACTACAGGTACGGGGGTAGTCCCTGCCTGCTGGCTCCGCCCAGTAGGCGGAGTGTAAATATGTGTGCTCCCCGTACAGCAGCCATTTCGCCAGCTGCTGTAGGAGGCCACACATCTTAGTGTAATAAAGCCTCAGTTGTATTCAACTCTCCTCTTTGTGCAATTGATCGTGCATCAATTTATTACACAAAAGTTTTCAGAAGATGGACCTCCGCATCAAGCCGGATCGCCTGCAGCTGGATCCGCAATCAAGCGATGCCAAAAAGGACTTTCAACACTGGCTAGCTTGTTTCGAAGCTTCCATCAGGTCTGCACCAGACCCAATCCCGGAAGCTCAGAAGATTCAGATCCTCGACTCACGGCTGAGCTCCAACGTTTTTCCGCTTATCCAGGACGCGCCGACCTATGATGAAGCCATGGCGCTACTGAAAGAGAACTACGCCCAGCGGACGAACACGCTCTTCGCCAGACACATACTCTCTACTCGTAGTCAGCTCCCTGGTGAGTCCGTAGCAGATTTCTGTCGTGCTTTAATTCCCCTGGTCAGAGACTGTGACTGTCAGGCCGGCCCGGCCACGGAACATTCGAACCTCCTCATGCGGGACGCTTTCGTCGCGGGGTTAGGGTCAGACCACATCCGCCAGCGACTTTTAGAGGGGGCCACGCTCGACCTCGCGGCAACCAAAAAGCTGGCGCTATCGATGACAATCGCCTCACGCAATATCCAGGCTTACACCACCGGCCGCGCGGCCCACTCCTCCTACGCATTGTGGACTCCGCAGACGGCCGCCCACCGGGGATCCCACTCAGCCAATCCTACGCCTGTGCCACACGCCAGCCAGCCAACCCCGGGGGCCCCAGATGTTACTTCTGTGGGCAGCAAAAAACCCCCCGCCAACGCTGCCCGGCCCGCAGCGCCCTTTGCAAGGCCAGCGGCAAGAAGGGGCACTTCGCCGCGGTGTGCCAGGCCCGCTCAGTCACCGCGATCGCCCTGACCCCCACCCCCGTGTACGGACAGTGGGCGCCGCCATCTTCTCCTCCGCGGACCACGTACGGCCCATGGGCGCCGCCATCTTTTTCAACCCCCGCCACGTGCGGGCTGTGGGCGCCGCCATCTTGCCTACCTCAAGATCTTCAGGCGCCGCCATCTTGTCTCCCCCACGGCACATGGGTGCCACCATCGTACCAGGACCCGTGCCCCCCGGGCACCCCATCGTCCGACACCAGCGACGACCAGCCGCGACTCGCCTCGGTCACGATTGACCAGTCCCGCCCGCACAATCTAGCCACCGCCTCGACAAGTGTGAAGATCGATGGGCACAAGATCTCCTGTCTGCTGGACTCCGGGAGCACCAAAAGCTTCATCCATCCCGATACGGTAAGGCGCTGCTCCCTCGCGGTACACCCCGCAAATCAGAGAATCTCCCTGGCCTCTAGGTCCCACTCCGTATTAGGGCCGACATCGCCAAGGCCGCACACAGTCGCCGAGACGTTACCCTTTCAAGTCGAGAGCGATGCATCGGACATCGCTCTAGCCGCCACCCTCAACCAGGCAGGCAGGCCCGTGGCATTCTTTTCACGAACCCTTCATGCCTCCGAAATTCGGCACTGACCAATGGTCGGTAGCCTTCATGTTCAATAACACACAGCGGGGCAAGATCAAAAACGATAAAATCTTGAGGTGGAGGATCGAGCTCTCCACCTACAACTACGAGATTTTGTATCGCCCCGGTAGGCTCAACGAGACCCCGATGCCCTATCCCGAGGTACATGTGCCAGCACACAGGTGGACTGTCTCCGGACTCTGCACGACAACCCGGGAGTCACACGGTTTTACCACTTCATCAAGGCCCGCAATCTGCCCTACTCCGTCGAGGAAGTACGGGCAATCACCAGAGACTGCCAGGTCTGTGCGGAGTGCAAACCGCACTTCTACCAGCCGGACCGCGCGCGCCTGGTGAAGGCCTCCCGCCCCTTTGAACGCCTCAGCGTGGATTTCAAAGGGCCCCTCCCCTCCACCGACCATAACACATATTTGCTCAGTGTGGTCGATGAGTACTCCAGATTCCCCTTCGCCATCCCATGCCCCGACATGACGTCTGCCACCGTCATCAAAGCCCTCAACACAATCTTCGCGCTGTTCGGCTTCCCCGCCTACATCCACAGTGACAGGGGATCCTCATTCATGAGTGATGAGCTGCGTCAGTTTCTGCTCAGCAGGGGTATCGCCTCCAGCAGGAGGTCCGCCAGAAATCTCCCAGCCTCACGCTGGCTGGAGGTCCTCCCCGATGCACTGCACTCCATTCGGTCGCTACTATGCACTGCGACTGACGACACACCCCATGAACGTCTCTTAGCCTTCCCCAGGAAGTCCACATCCGGGGTGTCGCTCCCGACTTGGCTCGCAGCTCCAGGACCCGTACTCCTCCGTAAGCACGTACGACTCCACAAGGCGGACCCGTTGGTTGAAAGGGTGCAGTTACTCCACGCTAACCCCCAGTATGCCTACATGGCGTACCCCAACAGACGCCAGACTGTCTCCCTCAGGGACCTGGCACCAGCAGGTTCCCCACACACACACCCCTCGGGCCCGGCGCCACCCTCCCCTCCCCCGGCGCACCCAGCAGCAACCCCCCCCGGGACCATCCGTCCTCCCCCTGCCCACTCAAGAGGATGCGGAGGATTTTGGCACGCTCCCGGAGTCACCGAGGACCAGGCCGGCACCGGAATCGCCGCCACCACTGCGTCACTCACAACGTCAGATCAAGGCCCCGGACGGGCTAAACTTGTAATTGATTCGGAACTGTTAAAGCACCATGTACTGGACTCCAAATTTTTTTTTGACTCTGTATATTAAAACTTGTTCCGTATATAGTTCTCCGCCACCCGCGCCAGACTCAATTTTAACAGGGGGTGAATGTGGTAATCACCACTGTTGTATATATTAGGAGATGTGTGGTAAGGCCCTGTACTACAGGTACGGGGGTAGTCCCTGCCTGCTGGCTCTGCCCAGTAGGCAGAGTATAAATATGTGTGCTCCCCATACAGCAGCCATTTCGCCAGCTGCTGTAGGAGGCCACACATCTTAGTGTAATAAAGCCTCAGTTGTATTCAACTCTAGTCTTTGTGCAATTGATCATGCATCACACTGTGTCTGTCCGTCTCTCTCTCTCACTCACTTGCCCTTTGCGTTTTCTGTGTCACTCCCATTTGCTCTCTGTCTAATTCTGACTCTCTCTCCGTCTCCTCCTCGCCCTGTCTCCCCTCCCTGTCTCTCTTCCTCTCCCTGTCTTCCTCTCTCTGTCTCTGTCTCTCCTTGTATCTTTCTCTCTCTCTCTCTCTCTCTCTTTCCCTCCATCCCTCTTTCCCTTTCACCATATTCCCTACGCATCTCTCCTTCTCTCTGCATCTCTCTCTGTCTCACTCTCTGTCTCCCACTCCCTTTCTCCCTGCCCTCTGTCTCTCTCTCTCTGTCCATTTCTTCCTTTTTCCCTGTCTCTCTCCCTGCCTGTCTCTCTCTCCCTGTCTCTTTCTCTGTCTATGTCACTGTCTCTGTCTTCATGTCTCTTTCTCTGTCTCTGTCTCTCTTCCTCTGGCTTTCTCTCCCTTTCACAAAGGGTCATCTGGACTCGAAACTTTAGCTCTTTTCTCTCCCTACAGATGCTGCCAGACCTGCTGAGATTTTCCAGCATTTTCTCTTTGGTTTCTTTCCCTCCCTTTCTCTTTCTCCCCCTGTCTATCGCTGTGTGCCTTTCTCTGTCTCTCTCCCATATCTCTCTGTCTCTCTCTCTCTCTCTTTGTTTCCCCCTGTACTTTTCTCTCTCCCTGTCCATCTCTTCCAGTCCATCTCACCCTTCTCCTGGTCACTCTCTCTCTCTCCCTGCCCATTTCTCCCTAACTCCCTCGCCGTCTCTCGCCATTTCTCTTTCTCCCTCTCTCTTTCTCTCCCTGTCTCTCTCTCTCTCCATCTTGCTTTTTTGTCTCTCTCTCTTTCTGTCGATGTGGCTCTCGACTTCCAAAAGGCATTTGAGAAGAGCCGCACACAGACGTCTGAGCAGAGTTATAGCTCATGGAATAAAGGAACAGCCGCAACAAGGAAAGGACAGAGAGAATGGTTATTGGATGATTTTAGATTGGAGGAAGGTTTGTGGTGGAGCTCCCAGGAGTCAGTGTTGGGACCCTTGCTCTAAAAACCTCCTTCCTGTCATCCTCTAGCTTTGGACAGGACCAAAACATATAAACGTGCCAAAACATATGAACGTGATTGTTATAGTTACTCAATAAACCTTTTGTTACTACTGGACGAGTTTGAGTCTTCTTCATCGAGATTCAGAAGACCTCATCATTAACCAAGGGTTGAGTAGCACATGTTACCTACCACACAGGTAACAAAACATGGTACCAGGCGTGTTGGCTTTAACAGAACCAGTTAGATTAGGTTAGACAAAAAGAGAAGAAAATTCAGACCGGATATTCGACTGTGGAAGACTTCGCAGCAAATGGATCCTCGACGACTAATTATGGGACTCATTGGACCTCTAGGGCAGCTGGAAACAACCGGTAATTTAAGTTATAACTGGAAAAGATTTGAACAGAAATTCCAAATATTTGTTGCAGCTAATGATTTAAGCACGGTCTCTGATGCAACAAATATAGCACTACTACTCTCAATAGGAGACCATGAAGCTAGAGAAATCTATAATTGCTTTAATTACTTAGAAGGTGAAGACAACACCAAATTAGAAGTAATACTCAAAAAATTTGATGAACACTGTAGGAGTCAGTCTGGAGAGATGCTGGAAAGATTTAACTCTTGTCATAAATGCCAGAGAAACGGAGGGCCCATCAATGATTTTATTACAAATCTCAAGTTAATACCACAAGGCTGTGATTATGCTGATTTCAGAGACTCTATGATAATGGATCAATTAATTTCTGGACTATCTACAGAAATTTGAAGGAATAACTTTCACACGATAAGTATCTAACTCTAGAAATTGCTATACAAAAATGCTTATGAACAAAAACAAAATCAATACTGTGAGTCTTTACAAACACAGAATCAGTATCCAGAAAACAAAATCGGTAAAAATGGTGTGAACACTCACCACGAGGCAGAGGCAGGATCTCACTTGATGCAACAGTACTTTTTGATTGGCAGCCATCTTGAGCGAGAGCGTTCCGGCCAGTACGCACATGCGCAGTTCTCAAAAAGAAGGAAAACGGCAAAATACACCCGAGAAGCCGCGCATGCGCGGTTGCGAAAAGAGCGCACAGTAAAGGAAACTCGAATTGCGCATTCGCAATCGATTCCTACGCATGACCTCACGAGCGTCATGACGTCAGAGGACCCAGACCACGCCCACTTAAACGGGAAATGCATGAAAATGAACAAAAAGACATTTAAAGCTGTAAAACCCAATTTTCTTATATCAAAAGACAAAACAATGCCCGAGCTTACACCAGCAGTTAAAAATAACCTCCGCAGCACCCTGGCACAAGCAGTTTGCACCACCCAAAGAGGAGAGCACAGTGATTTGTTCATTGAAGAATACTACTCAGAAGATGATTTCTTCATTGGACATAGAAAGAACAATGACAAATCCGAAACAAAAAGAGATGATTTGTTCATTGAAGACTACTGCTCAGATATGGATGAGTTATTCGGAATTGATGATCATTGCAACATGGTTGAAAAGCTCAACACGGCTCTTCTCATGGTAGATGAATCCAATACCATGATGCCATGGCAGATCGTCGATACATTGGATGACAGCAATACCCAAGAAGAAGACAGCACCACACAGAGAGCACAGAACGACTCTACAGCGAGAACACTGCACATCTCCACAGAGAGAGCGATGACAGACTCCACAGAGAGAGCGATGAAACACTCCACAGAGAGAGCGATGAAGGACTCCACAGAGAGAGCGATGAAAGACTCCACAGAGAGCGATGAAACACTCCACAGAGAGAGCGATGAAGGACTCCACAGAGAGAGCGATGAAGGACTCCACAGAGAGAGCGATGAAAGACTCCACAGAGAGCGATGAAAGTCTCCACAGAGAGAACGATGAAAGACTCCACAGAGAGAGCGATGAAAGACTCCACAGAGAGAGCGACACCAGCCTCCACAAAGAGAGCGACGCAAGCCTCCACAGACAGATCAGTGACAGACTCAAAAATGGAAGCAAGCAAACACTCCATAGCGAACGCCATGCATGAACAAGACTATGAAGGTCTATCCATCTTATCTGCGCAACCAGCAGCAGACTATGAAAGTTTACCAAGCTCACGTGAAAAACCAAAAGACTATGACAGTCTACCCAGCTTATTTAACCAACAGGAAGACACTGAATGTCTACCCACTGTATGTGAGACAAGTGACGAAGAAATCACAATTCCCATACAGGATGTGCAGGATCACAGCGAGACTGACAGATCTCAGCTCGTCTGCACGGAAGCACTCAACAATCAGAGGAGGGCTACTCAAGAGTCCAGAGAGACCACGTCAATTGAAATCTTGAAGATTTTGACTCCAGAAGAGGAGCACAAAAAGATCACAGATGATTCAAATGAACCTGAAATGACGCTAGAAGAGGAGTATCAAGGAAGCAAAGAAGAGGAATCAAATCCACCACAAATGACTGATGTCACCAACATCAATGCAACATCAGATCATTCTCACATTTCTCAAGAAGAAACGCTCAATGTAACAGATACCGCAAAGGACACCGACACCAATAACTGTGACAATGACTCACATCATCCACACGGAACACTCATTGAGCGCAACAAGTACAACAAAAACCGCAAGAAGCACAGCAGAAACAAGAACAACAGCAACAACGAAAACAACATACAGTGCAACAAGAGCAACAAAAACAACAAGAAGCGCTGCAGAAACAAGAACGACAGCAATATCAAAAACTACAAGAACAACAACAACAAGAAGCATAACAAAAACAGAAACAACAAGCACAACAACAAAAACAACAAGAACAACAGCAAAAACAACAAGAACAACAGCAAAAACAACAAAAACAGAAACAACAAAAACAAGAAGAACAACAGCAAAAACAAAAAGAACAACAGCAAAAACAGAAACAACAAGCACGCCAAAAACACCAACAAGAACGACAACAACAAGAATGACAACGAAAACGGCCAACACAGAAACGGCAGAAACGACAACAATGAAACAACGACCTGTGCAACATGGTACAACTCTGCACATGAAGGACAATGCCACAGCACACTGCAAGACAATGTCAAGACTACAAACATGCCATGGCATGACAAAGAATCTCACAAATTCACATCTGCTCCAGAACAAGCAAGCACGCCAGCATTCAAGGCAGATGACACACTAGATCCATACCGCAAGCACAGGTCAGACAACGGTGTAACACAGAATCGCTACCACAAGTATAGAAAAAAAGAAAGTCTAAATCAGACACAAAGTGATTCAAACTTTCGAACATCTCATGATGACTTGATGGTCACTTAAACACAAGAACACTGACGACGTTCACAAACAAATACCGACATCAACATCACCACTTCAACAACAGAAGACGGAAGCCACTCAACCAAACAAATTCATAAAGTTTGGACTCACAAATTTTTAAATTAAGATTGGACTCATAAATATTAATTGGCTTTATATAATCATCAAGATCATCACAACTTGTACATAACATCATTTGTCTATCTATTTCACGCAAGCGAAAAATCCTAAGAGACTAAATGTCTTCACATTTGACGGACTAACTCATTGATTTTATGTAATACATTTGCAAACTGCATCCATTATGTTTGTTTAAATGTCTTTACAACATACAGAAAATATGTACCACGAAAGAAAGGGGGATGTAGTGATCTCTATGTGTGCATGTACACAAGGGGTTAATGTGTAATCAGTAGCACCACATGATCACTAGAGGGCCGGACCAACAGGGGTATAAAAAGCAACCACATTGGGTCTCTCTCTCTCTCTCTTGGGTGCAATGTGACCAGGGCAATAGCAGAATAGTTCAGATGGCTAGTGGAGTTACGTATAGTTACCGTAGTTAGATCTTGTTAACCTTATCACTAGTATCAAAGTTAAAATAAAGGACTCATGCAATTATTGTTATAGTTACTTAATAAACCTTTTGTTACTACTGGACGAGTTCGAGTCTTCTTCATCGAGATTCAGAAGACCTCATCCTTAACCAAGGATTGAGTAGCACATGTTACCTACCACACAGGTAACAAAACACCTGTGTGTCTTGTCTCTCTCCCTGTCTCTCTCTCATGCTGCCTGTCTTCCTCCCTAATTTCTCTCTGGTCAGCAGCGTTTCCCATTTTTCCCTCCTGTCATTTATGTTTCTGTCTGAATGAGCAAGCAGCGCTGGCTGACATGTCTTCTTTCTCTCTCAGGTCTAGTGTGGGTGTGACGGGATCCAAGCACACCATGTTTTACGTGGAGGTTACAGACGATCTGCGTGTAGGACCGGGCGGAGGACAGGCGCAGGAAGGAGAACTGATTGAAGTGGTTCAGGTCCCCGTGAAAGACTGGCAAACATTTGTGTTTGACGAGTGCATCCCCAAAACAGTGGGCGTGAATTTTGCTTTTATGTGGTTTCACCGCAGTATCGCTCCGGAGTTACAGGCAGCGAAATGCCTGTCAACAGCCTCTTGATGGGGTTCAGCGTCATTCCCAATCAACGTCAAGATGCACCAGTGAAAACCAGCCCACATTCAAAATGAGCCAATCAGTGTGTGAACGCCTGTCGAATACTCCCAGTTTCAGGGGTCCTTTTAAAATGTAAACACTTACAAAGATTCATAAAGTATTTTTAAAGTTATTAATCTGAGTTTGGTCTTTCTTTTGGTGTTTGTTCTTCATGACATCCAGCAGGACATTCATTCCGACCAGTCTGTTCCTGGTCAGACGGGACGATTTATTTTAAACATTCAGAGCTTTTGGGCATCGATGGGAAAACCACCACATATTTACCCATATTCAGAAAAAACAGGACATTCTCTCCAGGGTCCTGGGTCAATATTTATTTCTCAACCAACATCACTCAACACAGATTATCTGGCATTATCACATTGTGCTTATCGGCAAAAATCAGCTGTTGTGTATGCGACATTGTAACAGTGACAAATGTAGCGCTGGCTGGCACTGCAGGGCGGCAGGGTGATGCAGTGGTCAGGACGGCAGAGTGACGCAGTGGTCAGCACTGCATGGTGACGTAGTGGTTAGCGTTGCAGGGCAGCATGGTGGTGCAATGGTCAGCACTGCAGGGTGGCAGGGTGATGCAGTGGTCAGCACTGCAGGGTGTCAGGGTGATGCCGTGGTCAGCACTGCAGGGTGTCAGGGTGGTGCAATGGTCAGCACTGCAGGGTGGCAGGGTGGTGCAGTGGTCAGCACTGCAGGGTGGCAGGGTGATGCAGTGGTCAGCACTGCAGGGTGGCAGGGTGATGCAGTGGTCAGCACTGCAGGGTGGCAGGGTGATGCAGTGGTCAGCACTGCAGGGTGGCAGGGTGATGCAATGGTCAGCACTGCAGGGTGGCAGGGTGATGCAGTGGTCAGCACTGCAGGGTGGCAGGGTGATGCAGTGGTCAGCACTGCAGGGTGGCAGGGTGATGCAGTGGTCAGCACTGCAGGGTGGCAGGGTGATGCAGTGGTCAGCAGTGCAGGGTGGCAGGGTGGTGCAATGGTCAGCACTGCAGGGCGGCAGGGTGATGCCGTGGTCAGCACTGCAGGGTGGCAGGGTGATGCAGTGGTCAGCACTGCAGGGCGGCAGGGTGATGCAGTGGTCAGCACTGCAGGGTGGCAGGGTGGTGCAATGGTCAGCACTGCAGGGCGGCAGGGTGATGCCGTGGTCAGCACTGCAGGGTGGCAGGGTGATGCCGTGGTCAGCACTGCAGGGCGGCAGGGTGATGCAGTGGTCAGCACTGCAGGGTGGCAGGGTGGTGCAATGGTCAGCACTGCAGGGTGGCAGGGTGGTGCAATGGTCAGCACTGCAGGGTGGCAGGGTGATGCCGTGGTCAGCACTGCAGGGCGGCAGGGTGATGCAGTGGTCAGCACTGCAGGGCGGCAGGGTGATGCCGTGGTCAGCACTGCAGGGCGGCAGGGTGATGCAGTGGTCAGCACTGTAGGGTGGCAGGATGGTGCAGTGGTCAGCACTGCAGGGTGGCAGGGTGGTGCAATGGTCAGCACTGCAGGGTGGCAGGGTGATGCAGTGGTCAGCACTGCAGGGTGGCAGGGTGGTGCAATGGTCAGCACTGCAGGGTGGCAGGGTGATGCAGTGGTCAGCACTGCAGGGCGGCAGGGTGATGCAGTGGTCAGCACTGCAGGGTGGCAGGGTGGTGCAATGGTCAGCACTGCAGGGTGGCAGGGTGATGCAGTGGTCAGCACTGCAGGGTGGCAGGGTGATGCAGTGGTCAGCACTGCAGGGTGGCAGGGTGGTGCAATGGTCAGCACTGCAGGGTGGCAGGGTGGTGCAATGGTCAGCACTGCAGGGTGGCAGGGTGATGCCGTGGTCAGCACTGCAGGGTGGCAGGGTGATGCAGTGGTCAGCACTGCAGGGTGGCAGGGTGATGCAGTGGTCAGCACTGCAGGGTGGCAGGGTGATGCAGTGGTCAGCACTGCAGGGTGGCAGGGTGATGCAGTGGTCAGCACTGCAGGGTGGCAGGGTGATGCAGTGGTCAGCACTGCAGGGTGGCAGGGTGATGCAGTGGTCAGCACTGCAGGGCGGCAGGGTGATGCCGTGGTCAGCACTGCAGAGTGGCAGGATGGTGCAGTGGTCAGCACTGCAGAGTGGCAGGATGGTGCAGTGGTCAGCACTGCAGGGTGGCAGGATGGTGCAGTGGTCAGCACTGCAGGGTGGCAGGGTGATGCAGTGGTCAGCACTGCAGGGTGGCAGGGTGGTGCAGTGGTCAGCACTGCAGGGTGGCAGGGTGATGCAGTGGTCAGCACTGCAGGGTGGCAGGATGGTGCAGTGGCTGGCACTGCAGGGTGGCAGGGTGATGCAGTGGTCAGCACTGCAGGGTGGCAGGGTGATGCAGTGGTCAGCACTGCAGGGTGGCAGGGTGATGCAGTGGTCAGCACTGCAGGGTGGCAGGGTGATGCAGTGGTCAGCACTGTAGGGCACCAGGGTGATGCAGTGGTTGGCGCTGCAGAGTGGCAGGGTGGTGCAATGGTCAGCACTGCAGGGTGGCAGGGTGATGCAGTGGTCAGCACTGCAGGGTGGCAGGGTGATGCAGTGGTCAGCACTGCAGGGTGGCAGGGTGATGCAGTGGTTGGCGCTGCAGGGTGGCAGGGTGGTGCAGGGGTCAGCACTGCAGGGTGGCAGGGTGATGCAGTGGTCAGCACTGCAGGGTGGCAGGGTGATGCAGTGGTCAGCACTGCAGGGTGGCAGGGTGATGCAGTGGTTGGCGCTGCAGGGTGGCAGGGTGGTGCAGGGGTCAGCACTGCAGGGTGGCAGGGTGGTGCAATGGTCAGCACTGCAGGGTGGCAGGGTGGTGCAGTGGTCAGCACTGCAGGGTGGCAGGGTGATGCAGTGGTCAGCACTGCAGGGCGGCAGGGTGATGCCGTGGTCAGCACTGCAGGGCGGCAGGGTGATGCAGTGGTCAGCACTGCAGGGTGGCAGGATGGTGCAATGGTCAGCACTGCAGGGCGGCAGGGTGATGCCGTGGTCAGCACTGCAGGGTGATGCAGTGGTCAGCACTGCAGGGTGGCAGGGTGGTGCAATGGTCAGCACTGCAGGGCGGCAGGGTGATGCCGTGGTCAGCACTGCAGGGTGGCAGGATGGTGCAGTGGTCAGCACTGCAGGGTGGCAGGGTGGTGCAATGGTCAGCACTGCAGGGTGGCAGGGTGATGCCGTGGTCAGCACTGCAGGGTGGCAGGGTGATGCAGTGGTCAGCACTGCAGGGTGGCAGGGTGATGCAGTGGTCAGCACTGCAGGGTGGCAGGATGGTGCAGTGGTCAGCACTGCAGGGTGGCAGGGTGGTGCAATGGTCAGCACTGCAGGGTGGCAGGGTGATGCAGTGGTCAGCACTGCAGGGCGGCAGGGTGATGCAGTGGTCAGCACTGCAGGGTGGCAGGGTGATGCAGTGGTCAGCACTGCAGGGTGGCAGGGTGATGCCGTGGTCAGCACTGCAGGGCGGCAGGGTGATGCCGTGGTCAGCACTGCAGAGTGGCAGGGTGATGCCGTGGTCAGCACTGCAGGGCGGCAGGGTGATGCCGTGGTCAGCACTGCAGGGCGGCAGGGTGATGCAGTGGTCAGCACTGCAGAGTGGCAGGGTGATGCAGTGGTCAGCACTGCAGGGTGGCAGGATGGTGCAGTGGTCAGCACTGCAGGGCACCAGGGTGATGCAGTGGTCAGCACTGCAGGGTGGCAGGGTGATGCCGTGGTCAGCACTGCAGGGTGGCAGGATGGTGCAGTGGTCAGCACTGCAGGGTGGCAGGATGGTGCAGTGGTCAGCACTGCAGGGTGGCAGGATGGTGCAGTGGTCAGCACTGCAGGGTGGCAGGGTGATGCAGTGGTCAGCACTGCAGGGTGGCAGGGTGATGCAGTGGTCAGCACTGCAGGGTGGCAGGGTGATGCAGTGGTCAGCACTGCAGGGTGGCAGGATGGTGCAGTGGCTGGCACTGCAGGGTGGCAGGGTGATGCAGTGGTCAGCACTGCAGGGTGGCAGGGTGATGCAGTGGTCAGCACTGCAGGGCACCAGGGTGATGCAGTGGTTGGCGCTGCAGAGTGGCAGGGTGATGCAGTGGTTGGCGCTGCAGGGTGGCAGGGTGATGCAATGGTCAGCACTGCAGGGTGGCAGGGTGATGCAGTGGTCAGCACTGCAGGGCACCAGGGTGATGCAGTGGTTGGCGCTGCAGGGTGGCAGGGTGATGCAGTGGTCAGCACTGCAGGGCGGCAGGACGGTGCAGTGGCCAGCACTGCAGGGCGGCAGGGTGATGCAGTGGTCAGCACTGCAGGGTGGTGCAGTGGTCAGCACTGCAGGGTGGCAGGGTGATGCAGTGGTCAGCACTGCAGGGTGGCAGGGTGGTGCAGTGGTCAGCACTGCAGGGCGGCAGGGTGATGCAGTGGTCAGCACTGCAGGGTGGTGCAGTGGTCAGCACTGCAGGGCGGCAGGGTGATGCAGTGGTCAGCACTGCAGGGTGGTGCAGTGGTCAGCACTGCAGGGTGGCAGGGTGATGCAGTGGTCAGCACTGCAGGGCACCAGGGTGATGCAGTGGTTGGCGCTGCAGGGTGGCAGGGTGATGCAGTGGTCAGCACTGCAGGGCGGCAGGGTGATGCAGTGGTCAGCACTGCAGGGTGGTGCAGTGGTCAGCACTGCAGGGTGGCAGGGTGATGCAGTGGTCAGCACTGCAGGGTGGCAGGGTGGTGCAGTGGTCAGCACTGCAGGGCGGCAGGATGGTGCAGTGGTCAGCACTGCAGGGCGGCAGGGTGATGCAGTGGTCAGCACTGCAGGGTGGTGCAGTGGTCAGCACTGCAGGGTGGCAGGGTGATGCAGTGGTCAGCACTGCAGGGCGGCAGGATGGTGCAGTGGTCAGCACTGCAGGGCGGCAGGGTGATGCAGTGGTCAGCACTGCAGGGTGGTGCAGTGGTCAGCACTGCAGGGTGGCAGGATGGTGCTGTGGTCAGCACTGCAGGGTGGCAGGGTGATGCAGTGGTCAGCACTGCAGGGCGGCAGGATGGTGCAGTGGTCAGCACTGCAGGGTGGCAGGGTGATGCAGTGGTCAGCACTGCAGGGCGGCAGGGTGGTGCAATGGTCAGCACTGCAGGGTGGCAGGGTGATGCCGTGGTCACTGCAGGGCGGCAGGGTGATGCAGTGGTCAGCACTGCAGGGCGGCAGGGTGATGCAGTGGTCAGCACTGCAGGGTGATGCAGTGGTCAGCACTGCAGGGCGGCAGGGTGATGCAGTGGTCAGCACTGCAGGGTGATGCAGTGGTCAGCACTGCAGGGCGGCAGGGTGATGCAGTGGTCAGCACTGCAGGGTCGCAGGGTGATGCAGTGGTCAGCACTGCAGGGTGATGCAGTGGTCAGCACTGCAGGGTGATGCAGTGGTCAGCACTGCAGGGCGGCAGGGTGATGCAGTGGTCAGCACTGCAGGATGGTGCAGTGGTCAGCACTGCAGGGTGGCAGGGTGATGCAGTGGTCAGCACTGCAGGGTGATGCAGTGGTCAGCACTGCAGGGCGGCAGGGTGATGCAGTGGTCAGCACTGCAGGGTGGTGCAGTGGTCAGCACTGCAGGGTGGCAGGATGGTGCAGGG